>NW_022631135.1:228190-420869 GCF_010015895.1 Lontra canadensis
TATATATATATATACACACACACACATACAGTTACACTTACTGTATTTATGTGATGAATTCAATTCCAGATCTAGATATTAGCGATTGGAACCATGCCTCAGTTACCTCCCTTATGAAAGATAACGTAGGAATGTTATAACAAATATTTAGTTAAAAAACTGCAAAGGGCTTTGAAAATGTAAAAGTGTAATATAAATGCTAAATAAAGATAATATATTCTGAACAGCAGGCTCCTTTGAAATAGGGCCTATGAATTCCATTAGCACTCTCTGTTTACATGCTTTTAGGAACTTTTAGGGGGATGTTGCCCATGAGCATGTCTGTGACATGATACCTATGGCCTAGTAACCAGCTGGAAAAGGGACAAGTAGAAAAGCAGGTGTAATAATTTGTGTACTAATATTTCCTTAAGTCATTCAATAAATATTTTCTCATAGTTAACTGTGTGCAGGTACAATTCTGAACGTTAGCAGTACAGCAGAAAATAAAAACAAGCAAAAATCCCGACTATCAGACTCACATTTACTGAATACTAACCCTGTGCCAAGATTTAGTCTTGCATAGATCCATTCAATCCTTAGAATGACACTATGAGCTAGGTGCTAGTCATATGCCCATTTTAGAGATCTAGAGAATGAGGTGAAGTTCCCCTCTATTTTGCAAGTCTAGTGGGAACAAGTCATCCTCCTTGCCATTGTTTGGGTTCTTTTGTTTACCCACTCTGTTCAAAATAGGACTCAATTTCCCATAAGGGATGCGGAGTTATTATGGCAATACATGTGAATACAGAAATTCTAGCTATGTGGGTAGCCTTCATGGTGACCATAGAGGGGCCAAGCCTCTCCAAGCCTAGAATGACCTTTGGGAATAGGAGGTCATGCTGAGCCCAGTGAAACTAAGGCACTTCTATCTTTATCTGGCTACCTTATCATTCTATGTATGCGTAGCTTCTAAGGCCTAATAGTTAATGAGCCTGCAGTCTACCTTATTCTCTCTGTGAATCATTTAGTTTTTATAATGCCTATGAACTAACTTTATCTTCAGTAGTTCCAGTTCATATGGCCAAGTTTAAGAATATGGCGGGTCCATTTCATCACTGTTATTCATATGGGAAAGAACTCCCTGCTGACTTCTAGGCCACCCCTTGCTACTCAATTTGGTCCTGGGATTAAAAGTCCTTTTCTGGACCAATCAGCTGGGGTCAGGAGGCCAGGTCAAAAGGAAAGAACATTCTAGGACCAGGCTCTAAGAGTCTGAGGGGCGATTGTTACAGACATGTTCCGAAGACTGGCTTGTGCCAGTAACATTGGCAGTTACTGTGTAACAGTGCCAGTAACAGTAAAATTGTTTAGCCATAAGCCTTTTGGGTTTAGGCTTTAAATGAGTGAGTATATTATGAAAAACTATAAATTATCTTTTTCCTTTAAATTTAGAAGGCACTTTACAGTCCCAGATTATTCTACTCTTTTGGATATGCCTGTCATATTTCTATCTACTTTTGTATCTAAACAAAATGATAATAAATATTCACATCTATCCAGAAGCTCTTTCTATATTAATTTCCTTAGGATGTTGAGAATGTGATACACATTATAATGCTTTCCCTACTTGATGAGTAATATACCCTTTTTCTTTCACCCTTAGCATTTCAATTACATTTTACCATCACAAGCTGTGTTAAGAATGTATGCAGATGTGTCACAATAAAGATAACCAGGATTCAAATGAGAGTACTTAATAAACATTTCAGTGTTATCTAGAACACTAACAAGAAAATCAAACTCACCTCTTACAAATATCAATAATAAGAATCTTGGCCAAATCAATGTTAACGTCATTTTTATACTTGGAAAAACATGGAGCACACAATTATGTAGGCTAAAAAAATCAATAACTTGACTCATACTTAAAAGTAAGATAATACATTAAAAGGATGATTTCAAGTATTGTTCATTTAGAATATTCCTATGGAAAGATTCAATTTTACCTCAAGACTTGTGACCAGCAGCACACGTTACAACTGGGGGACTGGTGTTAGAGAAGCAGTTTGTGGCTATGAAACAGATCAAAACTAACTAGCCATTAGGGAATGGAACCCATGACCTTGATCTCATTAGTACCAGGCTTAAACCAACTGAATGAGCTATAAACTGATAACGTTCTGATACCTAGCAGATGGATGGATTTTTCACTCCTTAAAATTCCTTTCTTGGTTCCATATTATTTGTACCAAAATATGACAGCATTCCCTTTTGGTGGGAAAAATGGGGAAGGACGTGGCTTTTCAAAGAGGCCTCAGAAATCAATTACTCTGTTTTCTTTGTCTAACAAGTGAGAGAATTGAAGCCCTGAAATGTGAGTTGACCCACCTAATGGTTCCCAGCGGGTGGTGGCAGAACTGGATTAGAACGCAAATCTCTTGGACTTCACTCCAATTTCAATTTGTGAGGGACTGGCCCTTGGAGGAGGTCATCCTTGAACTGTTCCAGGCCAGGAAGAGTGAGTCCTATCAATGCAGGACCGGCTGAGTGTAGGAAAAGAGATGTTAGGTTTTTAAACTGAAGTTCACACAGAGTAGAGGTAAGAGAAAGGACACAGAGAGAGAGGTTTTATTTTGTTTTATTTTTTTACCATTTATTTTCTTTTAAAAAAAATTTATTTAAATTCAATTTAGTTAACATATAGTGTATTATTAGTTTCAGGGGTAGAATTCAGTGATTCATCAGTTGCATATAACACCCAGTGCTCATCCCAACAAGTGCCCTCCTTAATACCCATCACTCAATTCCCCCATTCCCCAACCACCTCCCCTCCAGCAACCCTCAGTTTGTTTCCTCAAGTTAAGAGTCCAGGGAGAGAGCTTTTCAATAATCTTCACTCGGGAGGCCTCAGAAAGTCTCTGAAGAATGAAAGCAGTGATTTGTTTAAAATATTTTCCATGTAAAATAACTTTGGCTTCAGAATATTTAGGAATGGAGTAACCCAAAGTCATTGGGTGGGGAGAATCAGTTTGGGTTTAAATAAATCAATACAAAGAATAATAAAGGAATGAGCTAATAGTTTGGTTTGAGGAATCAAGGAAATTGATCTCAACTGAAGGACGGATTTGATATATAGGTGTCAGAGGGTAGAGCAGGGTGGAGTGGGAACCCAGGAGTGGTAAGGAGTGATGAGATTAAGTGAAGCTGGAAAGAAGGGATTCATGATGAATTATTAAGCAGTGACTAGATGGGGAGGGGTGAAGGAACGGCAAAGAAGCTTCTACTAGTCTATTACCATTTAGGGACCGGATGGAGAGAGGTCCTGTAAATAGTAGCAGTTTACCTGAAGAACACCACAGTGTTATCTAGATCCTAATACTACACTCTACCTCTGTCTCTGGTGGTGGGACTAAAGGATTCTTTGTAGAAAAATGCAGTAGCAGTCTTATTTTTACAGGTGAGTACCTTCAAAATATCTCCTATAGTGAACCACGTCTTGAGAACAGCCGAAATGAAATCTTTGAGGTTTTACAGACAGTCTCTGGAGGAGAAAGGCAAGGTATTCCAGAGAGCCTCAACTCATCTTCATTTTTGTTAGTGGATCTCAATTAAATGCACAGGTCCCAAGCAAGCCAAATCCTTAGACCTCCTCTGATTGGATCATTTTTCCCAGAGGAAAAGTGGAACAATGCACCAGGGATGGTTGTCCTTCAAGAATCAGCTTAGCTATGACCTTTTCTGTCCTCATTGCCATAGGTGCTTCTCAACTCTTTGCTCTGCATACCCTACAATGGCACACATACTGGAAGGCAACGCCCAGTTCCCTAGACTGAATTCCTTGTGGCCGGTTTTTTGTCTGTTCTTCTTCCCTAGCACCTTGCAGAGTGCTCAACATAGGCCATTAATATAAGTTTACAGACTTTTGAACCAACATCTCTGAAAAATATACGTGAAACAGAAATATCATGCAGAAGTTATCTAGAGAGAAACAATCTAAAATGGATTTTTAGAAATAAAAATCTAAAATTTAAGGTTTTTTTTTTTTTTTGTGGGGAGGTGGTATGGCCTTAGTTTCGCACATAGTTCATGGTCTTTCTTTTTGGCTCCTCCTGTAGTCTGCCTTTGGCCATTTCACTGCTTATTATTCAAGGGCTAAGGAGAAAAGGAGAGGAGCTGAAATTCAGATCAATTAATTAGGCTGTTTGGGAGCAGCTCTGAAAAGGGTTGGATGTAGTGGGTGAAATCAATAGTTAACTGGCGGTCTCAGATTATCCCTAGCTCTCACTAACCCAGCCTGCGCCACTTCACACCCCTAAACCGATGGCTGCCCAACATATGAGCATATTTTATAAGCTCATTTCAGCTTCATGGGTTTGTTCCTTTGTTCTTGAGTACATGGCAAGCCATATGTCCTGATTTTTGGTTTGGAGAATTTGGTCACTATACCAACAGAAGAAATTGTAGGGTGGTCAGCTTCTCTAGGGTAATTTCATGGTCCTAAAGGAAGAAACTAACAGTTTATTTTCTGAAACTGGTTCAAGGAACATTCCTTAAGTAAAAAAAAAAAAAAAAAAAAGAAATCAATCAAGAAATAATATTACTTACATTTTGAAGAAGGATTTTTAATACAGTATTTCCATCTGTGATATATTTAAACTCTAGGCCTCAGGCAGCAATTCTGGAAAAAGGCCTCCTTTACCCTTTACGAGATGCAAAATAAATAGTCCACTCTGAGGGCCGGAGCCTTTTTTCCTTCCTTTCCCACCCTTGCAAAATGTTAAGACTTGCTTTTTGCCATTCTGGAAATCACACGTGCTACTCCGATTTTTTTTCTCCTCTAATCGTCAACTGTTATTAACATTACAATGCTTATCACAACTTCAGTTACACAAATTATTTTGTAATACCTGCATCTGGTAGAAAAGAACAGTGAGCTGCCCAAAAGGAGGCCTGCAGTCACTAAGTGGAAGGCTGTCGATCCTGAAATAAATACTCTCTCTTGATCTAGTTTTGACGCCTTAACAAAGACAGGTTTTGCTCTTCAGGAAGGCTCAGCGCCCTTCACTGGTTGCACGAAGAGGGTAGTCCTGGATCTGCCTTTTGCCCGGGTCTGGAAACACCGATTTCTAAGTTGATGAGCGAATCCAAACATATTTCACAACAGAGGCCTAACATGTAGAAGCTGTCCATAAAGACCAACATTTGAGGAACCGAAAGAACACGCAAGTTTTACACGCACACTTTACCCGTGCCTTCTTCCAGTCCTCAAACAGGGGGAGGTTCTACCGCTTGGAAGCTTACAACTTTATTTCTTATTTTTCATGACCTGTGGCATGCATTGAGCCTTTTGGTAATGTTTGCATAAGAGCAAGGCCCACTCTTTAATGGCTGAATGAATACATTTACAGTACATGCTGGATTAGCTGCTCTGAGAATTGCCTTTAAAAAAAAAAAAAAGTAAAGTGAAAAATAGACAAAGAAATCTATAACCTGAGCAGTCTTTCATATTTGTTTTGACTGTTTTTGAACCAGCTCTGAGCCGGTGACAAGGATATTGAAAAGATGCACCTGAAACAGTATCTGCGGGCAGCTGCATTTGCCAAGCGGCTTTATAGCTGCTTTCCAGCGGCGAAGGCGCAGCAGCAGTAACAGGGAAGCCAGAGCGAGCCTCCCCGGCAGCGGCGGCGGCGGCGGCGGCGGCGGCGGCACCAGCACCAGCGCAGTTTCCCCTCTCCCCAGCCCTGACTCTACGCGCACATGCGCACTGCGCCCGCAGCCCTGGACCATTTGTCAGGACTACTCGTGAGACGGAGAAAAAAAAAAAGAGAAAATTTGGGGGTAAGAAGCGGTTGATCGGATCTAATCTCTAATTAATCAGAAGATTGGTCCGTGCAAAAGCCATTCATTTATTTTTCTGGGTGAGGATGAAAGTTAAGAGACCTATGGAGAGAAGGAAGCGCACCCTCGTCTTGTGAAACAGATCAGGGGAGGGGAAAGGACAGAAGGGGTTTCTCCCCCACTTCTCTGCGCCTCTGGGAAAGAGGAGAAAACTTAATCCCGGGGAAAAAAGTGGGCAAGTGACTCGGAAACGGCTGGAGGGGGAGTCTCTGGGCATCTCACTCTGAAGTAGTGAGTGCGAGTGTGAAAGAGGAACAAAAGAGAGAGAAAAGAGAAAGGAAAAAATGGGGGGAGGAGAGACTTGTATTTTTTTCTTTGCGCGCACACGGGGAAGGGTGTGGGGGGCCGTGCTGAAGGGAGCCGGGGCGAGGCGGCCGCGTCGGGCTCTCGCCGGCGCGCAGGCGGCGGGATGCGTGTGGGCCCCCTCCCCCGCGCCCCCCGAGCTTGTCACTTTGGTCGCTTTCATGACACCGGGCGCGGGGTGGGGGAGCGCGGCGGCGCCGGGCTCCGCCGGGGTGCGTGCCCGAGTGGGCGCCGCGGAGCTGCAGCCCCGGCGGCGAGCGCGGCCGCGGAGGCGGGGGGCGCCGGCGGGGGGCGCGGGGGCGGCCGGGGCGGCGGATCCGTGCGGCGGGAGGCGCGAGCCCCGCGCGCCGCCCCTGCGGCCCCCTCCGCCCGTGTGGCCTTTGTGCCGGGCGCGCACCGGAGAGCGAGCGAGTGAGCGAGCGAGCGCGAGAAGTACAAGTACGGGAGACCGAGGCAGTGGGAAAAGAGGCCGGGCCACTTTCTCCCCGCTCGGGCTGCGGAGAATGGACTGGTTGAATGTGCAGGCGCGTCTCCCGGCGCGTGCTGTGTGTGTGCGCGGCGGAAAGGCCTCCCCGACTCCCACCGCGCACACGCACACTCACACGCACGCACACACTCGCGGACCCGCGGCGGGGCTCGGCGGCCGAGAGTTTGCGTTTGCTTCCTCGCCGCCTCCCCCTTCCCAACCGACTGTGTGAGAATTTCATATAGATCAGCTCCAATTTCCGCCATTTTGGGAAAGTTGCACAAAAATAAACCCTCCGGTTTATTTCTGCCCGAGGCAGGAAAGTGCTTCGGGAAGCAAGGCGGCGCGGGCCCGCCGCGGCCGTCCGCGCGGGGGAGGGCGCGGGCCGCGGGCCGGGCCGGGAGCCCGCTCCGTCGCGGCGTTCGCCCCGCTCGGTGCCGAGCCGCGCCGGCCAGGGTGCGGGCGCGGGCGTGTGTCGGGAGGCGGCGGCGGCGGTAGCGGCGGGCGGCGGCGGCGGCCGCGCCGGGGCGGCGGGCGGGCGGGCGGGCGGGGGGAGGCACGGGGCTGCTTTTCCTGCAACTTGTTTACGCCGCCCTTATATTGGGGAGGCAGAGTGGGGTCCGGGTCGGGCCGCCGCCCGCTTCGCGCCGCGTGCGTGTGCCATTCCGGAATAATGGGTTTTGCACACTCGCGTCCTGGGCCCGGCGGGCCGTCCTCCCGCCGCGGCGGCCGGGCGGGGGGGAAGTAGAGGCCGGCGGGGGTGGGGATCGGGAAGCGCAGGAGCCGAGCCATCCGCCGCGCGCCCCGCGAGCGGGTGGCGGGGGGGGACAGGGAGGAAAACTTGTGAGCCCTGGAGGCGGTGGGGGGGTATGGTGGCACGGGCGGGGGGAGGACGCAACTTTTGTGCTGGTGGTAAAACTTTAATTACCTCTAAAGAAAAAGGCCTTTTGATTACCCCCCCCCCCCTTTCTGGTCAAAGCATGGCCCACAGTGCGACCGTGAGAGAAAGTTTAAAAGCAGGCGGTTTCTTCCCCGCCTTCTCCGCGGAGGGGTGAGGGTATCTGTTTGTCCGTCTGCGCACGGAGAGAGGTGGGGGTAACGAGCCGCCCTCCGGGGTCGCGAAGACCGTAGCCCTTACCCCACCCTTCCACGGGGAGACGAAGGTAAACGTCGCTTCAGTTTCCCTCCTCCCCGCTTCCCCCCCCCCCCCCCGCTTCCTTTTCCTCCCCCTCCCCGCCGATTTTTTGAGGGGACCCAAAAAACGGAGTCTCTTTCCTTATGCAACTTCCTCGGGCGCCGTGAGCACGGCCCTTCCCCCTCCCTGCATCCCTTGGCCCGCTCCTTTCCCACCTCGGATCCACCGCCAGAAAAATGCATTAGAAATCATTCAAAGTCTACAGAAACAAAAATAGATTTTTTAATTGTTCTAAGTTTAAGTTAAGGGAAACTGAGATGAGAAATAAGATTTTGGGCGGGGGGGGGCGGGCGAGGGCTAGGCGAGTGCGTCGAATTTTAATTTTGATTTTCCTAGAGCGTTGTTTGTGATCTCTTTATTGGTTTGTGAAGCCCGAGAGTCTCTGTACTGGCTAGTTCGGTCGCGTGGATTTTTGCGCAAGTTTTTAGAAAAACACTGACTCGAGTAGAGCATTTCTCCGGAAAGTTTCAAGTGCAGCAAAATAGCGAACATGCAAAACTGGCCAAGGGGAGACCTCTAGTGGTTAAACGCATCTTTAAGTTCGGAAGGCCGAGAGCAAAGTTTGGCCTTTGCTTGTAGCTACGTAGTCTGTTCAGACGTGGAAGTAATTAGGGGACCTGAGCGAGCAGCCAGATGTTGTGTGAATGGATGCCGATCACAAATAGAAGGTTTAGGAAATTGGAGAGCAGATAAGTTCTGACGATCCAGAGCCTGTAGCATCGATCCCTCTTCGTTTATATGGGAAAGACGCTTTGCTTTTATCCGGGGATCTGAGATGGGTCCATAACTGGGTTAGAAACAGTTTGTCTTTATTTATCATTGTCTTTGTTTTTAATCAATCAGGAGTCACAGCAGGTCGTTTCATTTTGAATGTTAATAAAAATGCAAAGTGTTTAAAACTTCGAAAAAAATGAAGACCTGTGATTGAAATTTGTCTTATATATAAACTGATCATTTTATTCTCTAGTAAATACAATTAAAGACTGGTACTTAGTTTCTTAACCGTGCAGTTATATATAGTCATAAAGTAAGTGGTCCTTTTTAGTTCTAAGAGTGTAATTTTGTTTCACTGGTTAAAACATTATTTCAGAATACATTGTGTTTAAGTTGTGATTTAAACGTTTACATACATAGGGAAAAAACTTACATAATATCTATTCATTTGCCAGTATTTGTTCGGAGAAGTAACTTGAATTTTAAAAATAAAAGCACTGAGAAAAATTAAAGTTGAATCAAATGATCCCTGTAACTTTCATGTGCTGTTCATACAAAGGGGGAATCTTTAATTTAGGAATTTAGGATAAGGGAATAAGAATGGTAAAACCCATTTCATCTCATCCAGAACTAGTTTATTTTATTTTTAATATAATGAGTGGTATTGTGTGAAATTATGCAATAAGTCAGCGATTCAAAATTTAAACATATTAATTGTGGACTTGAAAGCTTTTTTATGACATTGATTTTATTTTTCCACTCTTTCAGTTAGTGCTGGACCTTTAGGAGAAGTCTTGAGGGGTGGACAGCAATCCTAAAGACCACTGGAGAGTTATTTCTTCACCACCACTAGGTAAGATTTGCTTGTCGAAACAAATTGTGTGGTATATTTGCAAACGTTAAAAGCTGTGCTTGGGAATCAGGAAGGAGAATGTGGGGCAAGGTTGGCAGAAAAGCATCATTTTGTGGTGGCTGCTTTGAATGCATGAAAGTCTTGATGTGAAGTGTGATTGAGGCTCAAGTAGAATATTAGGAAAAGTTCTGAGATTGTCCTGGATAATTTATGTACTGCCTCCTTTACTAGATTCCTAATTTGCATTTCATTTGTACCTGTTTTCTGCTGAAAGTAAATAATTTTATTCTTTGGAATTGAAAAAACGGGAAAACTAGAACAAAGCACTTGTAAGTTAATGTAACTGTTGTAACCCAGTGATATGGAAGATTCTGGAACTTGTAAAATTTTGTAGGTGAAATTTACAACAAGAGTTTTGGGGTATTTAAGTGATTTAACTTTTGTGGCTTAAATCCAATGTGGCCCCACTTGTGCCAAATATCATGTCAAAGGGCTGTAGTGACTTTCCTGTGTCTTAACATAGACTTGTCAACTTTTGAACTATCTCCACAGAAAATATGGTTGTTGTCTAATACGATCCCTTTGGTAATTTTGGAGTGTTCTTGCTGGTTTATCTCCAGTAATTCAGGACCTATTTTTAGGACAAAGGTTGTTCTCAGTTAAAGAGGGCAGCCTGCTATAGGTAAACCATCAAAGTATATTTGTGCTACTTTAGTGCTTTCTAGTTATACCTGTAATTCCCCTCTCCCTTTAATGTTTTTCCTCTCCTTTTTTGCTTCTTTTTATTTGGTTTGTCTTAAGTGTTAAAGGAGTTGCTAATTCTTGTTCAGCAAAAACAAATAAAACAAAATCAATTAGACCTACCTTTTATGAGTAAGACTAATAATCCTCATTGGGGTATCATAGAACGAGGATAGGTATGACCTAGATGTCAACACTGAATAATTACTGGTGTAAAAATGATTGTTAACGGGAGTTCGTTGTCATTTTCTGCTTGTGGATGGTTTTGAGTGGAGTAATTAGTGAAATAAATAGATGAGGTCCATGTGGGTGATGCAACAGAGACAGTGGGGTGAGAACAACTCCTAGAAGATCATGCAGACGGAAGTAGAGTATAAGCAGAGTAGAAGATGTTTCCTAGGGTGTTGAGTTTCGTGTTTGGACATGCCGGGTGGAAGACAGTGACTCTCTTTTTCATCTGGGGAATCAGTGTGGCTGTGTATAGAGTGCTAGAGTGGGAATCAGAAGACAGTTTGGCCTCTAAATGTATCACATTATATCAGTCACTTTACCTCTTTCAGCCTAGATTTCTCCATCTGGACAATGGGGGCAACAGTGCTTGCCTCACTTCCTTTGTTGAAAGGATAAAATTAAGTAAGGTTTTGAGAACTATAAAGACTTATTGAAATGTTTGGTAGTCATATTACCATTTTACCTTAGTCAGGTTTTATGAAGGGCAGGAAGTAGGTTGTAAAGGGCAGAACAGAATGATTTAAATCCTGGCTAAAATGATGACATTGGTTTCTGGTATATATATTATGTGGAATTGTCACAATACTTCTGGGGGATATTTCTTTTCTTTAGGAAAAAAATAGTTTATCTTTAATAGTGTTGGCTCATTGCAGGAAGGGACCATGTTTTAACATGATGCTAAATATAAACTGAAATTTATTTATCCCAATCTGGTCATTTAAAAGGTAGGAGTAAGTGAAATAAGTCAAATTTAAAATGATGCCTAATTGTGGAAATGGGAGGGTAGTGAAAGTAGAAGGGTTGGTGTGAGGGGAATTCATGTGCTGTAATTAATATTTTAGTTGTGTGAGTCTGCTGGGAAATGAGCATGAGAAAATAGCAAACTGGGGTAGTAAGATTTATACTCTAGGGGTCAGAAAATGGGTCCTGCAGATGATTGTGGATTTAGGGAAAAGTCCATGCAGGATTTCCCCTACACCCCACTTAATGCTTTTTAGACCCCTTTGCTACTTTATTCTAATTATAACCAACTGCCTGTTATCTAAATAGAAAAAAAAAATCACAAGGATTGACTGTCATCATTCTCAATTTGCTGATACTGAACTTGACAAATCCTGACATGTTTTAGTTCATCTCTCTTCTTTTGTAGATTATCCAATCACTGTTCCGAGAATTCAAAAACCCAATAGTAGGGGAAGAAGAAATATGTGTCCTGTTGAATTTGTTGGTTGGTTCTTGAATAGTTTCTCCTGGTTTGTTTGGTAGTTTTATTTCTAAGAACACATATTTCAATCAAGGCTTTTTGTTGCAGATACAGTTAAGATGGGAAATTTATAAGAGAAGTTACTTTATATAATATGGGACAAGGGTACCCTTGGGGTTTGGAGGATGAGTAACTTGAATGATCCCTCTTACAATGTTTCTACTAGTTAACTAGTTTTTTTTTTTTTTAAAGATTTTATTTATTTATCTGACAGACAGAGATCATAAGTAGGTAGAGAGACTGGCAGAGAGAGGAGGAAGCAGGCTCCCCACTGAGCAGAGAGCCCAATGTGGGGCTCGATCCCAGGACCCTGAGATCATGACCTGAGCTGAAGGCAGAGGCTTAACCCATTGAGCCACCCAGGTGCCCCTGGTTTTTATTGAGCTCTTATAGTGCTGAACACCAAAAGACTAGGTCTTCGCTCCTGAGTTCCCTGGACCCTAATCCCAGGAGTGGACACAACTCTTGAGCTGTTAAGAAGAATATAGCAGCTCCACTTGGTCAAGGGACCCCGCGCTCTTGGGAGCCAATGAGTCAGGAAACAGATTCCTGGGTTCACTGAGGAGGACAGTGCCTTATAATTGTATATACAATATTCTATCCCTTTCTTAATGCTTCATCTTCAGAAATTAATATGAAGCTCTTTATCCAGGATCATGAAATTTCTGAATAGTATATTCAGTGAGGGTAATGGGTTTGGGCAGTTCTTTTCTTCTTTGACTAGTGTGTTCACAAAGATAACTTTCTGGTGGAGATTGCTCTACTTACTCCCACTGAGGGAGTCATTCCTCACAAGAATTTGGGGGGCACTGTGTTTAAAGAAAACATTTATACCTTCGTATGTGTGTATATTTGTATATGACATCTTGAAATTCAGGGTATCTGTAGAAGAAGATAGATTTTGTAAAGGATCTCATTATCCAACGGGAATATTCTCAGGTTGTCCCTTTAGTAAGTTAGATTATTTTACTGATACGTGAGGACATGAGTAAATAGTGGCATCTTATGAACTAATTTGTACTGATTGTAGCAGCAGCTATACAGCAAGTAGATGAAACAAAACACCAGGAAAAAGGTACCCTTACAATGTAACCGAGTTCGATTTATGAAGTCAAATTGAGAAAGACATATAAGAAATTTCCCCATTGAGGAGACAGGGTGGTTTGGGGGAAAGAACAATGACTTTTGAGAGGAACTTGAGTGAAGTTGGGTGACCTTGGGTAAGAGCTTCCTTAAAAGTGGACCTAGAATTGGTTACTTGGAAAGTGATGGAGGAATTACATGTGTATTATACATAATAGTTAAGTGCTTCCTTTATTATTATTCTTCCTGTAATCCAGGTTTTGTGTCAATCTACAAATATTTATTGAGCACCTAGGTTTTGGAAGTCTCATTTGAGGAATGCTTCACATAATCCTCACTTAAAACAGCGTCAAATGAATGAATGGGTTAGGGCATTACAAAGAAAGCAGCAAACCTTGGCCTCCATGTGTTCATAATTCTATTTGAGGAAATAATGCGCACCACGTATAGTACAGTGGTGACTAACAAAACAAAGCCACCGTTCAGTGCTCATGCTCCAGAAGGGTAGAGATGAGCACAGTGAGTACTCTGGTGGTACCACTGGATGTGGCCTTGAACCTATTGCTACGGTAAGGACCTGGGAGGTGGGGCGCCCTCTGTAAAACACTGCCAAATGTTGCTCTATTAAGTGTGATTGTATATTGAGTGCCTTCTGAATGTCAGGCATTGAGCTAGGCACTTTATATTCTTTGATTCATTCATTCATTTATTTATATATCCAACAAATGCTAAGTGCCTTCTGTCTTCCCAGGTGCTAGTGTTGGCACTATTATCTCTAGCACTTTCCCTAACCTTGAGCAGTTGGTATTATTTTACTCTTAGAGCAAACTGGTGCTCAGAAATACTTAGTAACTTGTCTAAGTTCATATCATACAGTTTGAAAGGGCTGGGACCAGGGAAATTGATACTGCCTTATGATTGTCTTGTTAGGTCTTTAGTTTCTAATTTTTGAAAAAGTAATTCTTAGAATATTTTTAAGATAACACATTTCCAGATTAATGTGCTCACTTTTATAGATTGGTTTACTAAGATAAGCAATAGCAAACAGGTATCAGAAAAAATAATGGGAAGAAAACTCTATCTCTTCACTTTCCCTTTTTTTTTTCTTTTTTAAACCAAGAATTGGGAAAAGACCAATTATTGAATTATACTGAAAGAAACACCTTGGTCTGACTCATGGCCTCGAAATGTTCACAAACTGTTAAGAAAACATAACTCAGATTAGGTAATTCTCATACCTAATATGAGAATATGTGAAAAAGGTTTCACTTGTTCTTTGTAGGAAGAGACTAGATGAGGCATTAGGGTTAGTTCCCCCAAAATGTAGATCAGTCAGTCAGTAGAAAGGATGGGACCTAAATGTGTTAAAGTGAACACAAAAGATGATGGAGTTTTCTCAGAAGCAGGATTATTAAACGGAAGAAGAAAAATAAATGGAGGTATAGAGATATTGGTGGGAGAAGTAGGGGGCAGGGCTGAGTATAGAATGCTGGAATCAAAATTAAAAAAAAAAAGAAAACAGGAAATATGACTAATAATACATTGAACAACAGTACTGTGGTAACTGTTACACTCTTTAACCAGAAGAGTATGCTCATGCTCGCCCGATGAAGGGAAGAGTCTCTATTTATTCATTGTTTCTGTACTGCAGTGGGAGTCAGGTAGGATCTCTGGTGTATAAGTTATGGTCCATCAGACAGAGCTTCAGTCTGATGTAGAAGGATACCCCTGCATGCATTGATCATAGGGTAATAGACTGTTTCTCCTTTAAGGGAACTCTATCTCTATCCACTTTTTTGAGCACGTGCTACAGGCAGGCTGTTTTAAGATTGGACAGTAGCTTTATGTTACGTGTAATTTTGTAACGTTCTTCAGTAGTAGAACATTTTGAGTAGGATTGCTCAGGCCCCAAAAATCATTTGATTATTTTCCCTTCATCTGTTACACTGACTGAACCCTGAGCCATGAATTGAAATTCCTAAGAGATCAGTGTGGTCAGGTTGTTAAGCGGTGGAAATAATTCACCCTGTCGCTTTGTGTTCTTATTTGGTGGATTTGAGGCCTGCCTAGCTGTTCAATCTGTTGATAAGGAGTTTAGCTACAAATGGTTATCAAGATAAACCTATAGACTTGAACTCGTGTGAGAGAAACAAAATCTGGTCACATCTACTTTATTAGATACAAAAGAGAAATCAAGTGTAAATCTCTTAATTTTAGCTCTGTGTTCTATAAAAATATGAAGCGAGTAAGAAAAAAGATCCCACTTTTAGCATTTAAAAATTATGAAATGTAATAAGAGAAAAGAACAAGATACTACTTTTAGTTTTTCTTTTTTGAGTTCCTGCATATTTTGCATAAGCATGGACATATCTGTGTCAGACAGGTTCTTGTTCTTTTTATGCCCTTTGAGTCCCCTTAATGGGTGTAAAATTTCTATTATGACTTTATTAGTGTAGTGATGTTGATGATATGATAGCACTTGTCAGGATCTTTTTGCCTCAAATTGAGATATGTTGCACTCTACACTAAAAGTGAACTTCCAATAAAAGCATTTGATGAAAGTTTATTAAATATGCCGTAAGCCTGTTAATGTCAGTTTGTGATTTCGTTTTCTATGTACATTTTTTTTTTCTTGAAAGGCATATTTCATTTTCTGTTCCTCCTTTAGAGGAAGTAAGTAGGTTAGGCCACAGAATCTCAAATAATTCATCCTTCTTACAGTAACAAGCGGGAAGGCAGGAAGTTGAGATTTTGTAAAGGTTGCTTTTGGTGATTACCCCTTTGTGTATAATCTCCATGGCAGAAAAGGTAGCAAATCAGATAAACCATAGCTGCATTAATAGGATCATTGTCATTAGCATATGACCAGGAGATACGGGTTTTGAGAAAATATTAAATAAGAAGGAACCATCCCATAATCGATTTCATATATATTTTTTTAAAGATCTTATTTATTTACTTGAGAGTGAGAGAGAGAGTGTGTGTGCAGGCACATGAGTGGGGGTGGAGAGGCAGAAGGAGAGGCAGGGGGAGAAGCAGACTCCCCACTGAGCAGGGAGCCTGATGCGGGGCTTGATCCCAGGCCCCTGGGGTTCATGACCTGAGCTGAAGGCAGAGGCTTAACCCACTGAGCCACCCAAGTGTCCCTCAGTTTCATATTTAGAGAAAGTGGGGATTAGTTGCCACTCAGTCATCTACCAAATAAGGATAGATGTGGACAGAAGACCCAGATTCTCAAGGATTGTTCTTGACGGTCCTGAGATTTCATTTCTTCCATTGAAATGATCTAGAGTTTTGCCTGCCTAAAATCTATGAACTTGGGCCCTGGAGGCAAAATTTTACATCTTTCCACAACAGGATCTCAATTCCAGTATGTGTGCGATTCAGAGTTCTTATCAGGCGGGCGAGTAGAATATCAAAGTGGGTATCTTTCATGCTTGATTTGAAAGGAAAATTTTTCTTTGTAGCAATATGTGTTTGTTGAGAGATACTTCAAGTGTGAGCTTAGATTTGTCTCTTATCCTTATTGAATAAGCCTGCTTCAGAGGCTTGAGTTTAACTTCTTCTGATGTGTCCTCCACTGACACTTAAATAAGGAGGGTTTCTTGGAGCAGTAATGTTATGCTTCTGCCAACAAGGCGAGTGAATACTTAGCAGCCTAGCTGTGAGTTAGAATGTCACTGAAGAATATGAGATAGATGGACAAATGAATTTGATCTTTTTTTAAAATTTAATTTTTTCTTCAGTGTTCCAAAAGTCATTGTTTATCTACCATGCAATACATGCCCTCCTTAATACCCACCATCAGGCTTCGTTTGATCTTTTTTTCTGATTTCCCCTCTCCCTAATTCCCACCCACAACTATTCTGCTGTATTTTCCCCTTCTCTTTTTATTCATTCACTTAATAAATTTTATTGATACCTACAATGGGTATTCATAAGGGATAAGGAAATGAATAAATCAAGGTCCCTTTCCTGCAAAGCCAGGTCAAAGTAGATGATCATGATACACTGTCAGAAGTATTGTGATGGGGTTATAGATTTGTTCTTCCTAGTCTCTCTTCTGGTGCTTATCACATACACAGGCTCCAGTTCTTGTAAAGAGAGGGACTTATTCTAGTCTCCTTTGGGAAGATCCTTAGTTCTGGTCTGTCTTTCTCTTCCTGGCCTTTTGCAAGACCTGGAACCGCAGTTGGTATGTGAGGAAGCTTTTGTACCTTCTCAGCAAAAATACCCGTAAGGTTGCCAGTGGTCTACTCTTGGGTCATCATTTAGAGATTATGTCCTTCTGACTTTTTTGGTTGTTATAACATTCTTTTCTTTATAAGAATGTGGCAAAACTAAAACTAATTCATTTTGAAATTTTCCATGTCCGTGAAATCCAGAATCTTACCATTGATCTTAACATCCCATTTTTTTTTACCTTCACCTCTGGACTCCTGAGATATCATTTAGGGCTTTGTGGTGCAGAGGTCTTGGCCTTTGCAGTTATCATTCCTGTGCTCTGGTATGCTTCAGATACTGGGTAAACTGGTCCCTGGAGGGAACGTGGACACTGGGGTGCAGTTTGTTTTGTTTTCTTCAAAATAGCTACAGCTCCGTGTACTGCATGTGCCAAACACTCTTAGCACGCATGATCAAAACACCAATTTTTACAACTCTGTAGACATTCCCCTTCCATTTTATTGACGAAGGAGCCTAAGGCTCAGGAGAGGTTACGTACCCTGCCCAGGATTGTGCAGTAGTTTGGAAAATAGGAGACTAGGACTCAAACCCAGGTGCTGTGGCCCCGGGGCCCGTGTTGTTACCCTCACACTAGACTGGCTTCTGTGTTAGCTAAAATGCAACATGCCGGGCCATGTGGGATAGTCTGAGGGCCACTGTCTTGGGAAACAAAAGTTTGTTTCTTGGCTGCATGACCTCCATTTTCTTGCCTGTAAAATGGAATCAGTCGTAAGAGTAGTCGTGAGGGTCAAACAGGCTGCTGTTGGTGAGATCCTTTAAAATAAATGGTAACTCATGGAGGAGACCTCTCTGCTCTGGTCTGTCTGTATCCCCTTCATGTATATTAGGCTTTTTGCCTTTGGCTGGTCACCCTTTTGTAGCTGCGTATTTGTGAGCACGTGTGTTTGCACCTTATAGGCTGTGTACCTCAGAGAGCTGAGGTCACAAGGGTGCAGGCCATCAGAGAGTAAGTCAGAAAATGGTAGACAGGCCTGAGGAGTCAGAGGCCGTATCTTTCTCAGGATCACTTTCTCCAGCCTGGACTTCAAGGACTACATGTCCGGAGGGCGTTCTCCGGTCTAAGACACTAAGAGTCTCACCCCTCGGATGCAGGTTGGGAACTAGATCCGAAGGTAGCAATTGTAGCTGGATCTAACCTGAAGAGGAGTCCGTTTTATTCCTGTAAAATGCTCCCTACTTTCATGTTATTTCCTGAATTTATTTTCCATAGCTCAGCATTTTCCCAAAGGCCGGGGGCGGAGGGTAGAGGACTCCATGGAATTCGATGCCCTGTGATAATAGAGTCACAAGGCAAGGGGACCGTGGGAAGCTTTGGCTTGGCCAGTACTTACTAGATGCCACAGTGCTGCTGACATGCGCTGTACGTGTCCTGGGGTATTCACATCTCTCTCAACAAAACAACCGCATCACAGGCCCTGAATAAATGGTCTCCTAAAGGCTGTGTTTTGAGGAATAGACTGGGAGATGTTGCCCTGGCCTTTCATCTAGTTTTGTTGCAAAGCCTCCGCCTGGCCTGCAGTGTGTGGTCAGACCAGCATGGTAGCAGAGAGAGCCTGGCCTTCAGGCCCAGCGCCCTCCCGTTATGGCAAAGCCTTCTCTGTCACTTGGAAGTATTGTCTTTTGAAGAAGGGTGATAGTCGAGGGAAACAAAAGCAAAAATAAACTGTTGGGACTCCACAAAATAAAAAGCTTTTACACAGAAAAGGAAACCGTTAACGAAACAGAAAGGCATCCTACTGAATGGAAGGAGGTGTTTGCAAGTGATATATCCAATAAGGGGTTAATATCCAAAGTATATAAATAACTTACACAATGCAACACACACACACACACACACACACATCAATCCAATGAAAAGACGGGCAGAGGACTTCAATAGACATTTTTCCAAAGCAGACCTGCACATGGCCAACGGACAAATGGAAGATGCTTGACATCACCCACCATACTGGAAATGCAAATCAAAACCACAATGAGATAAGAGCTCATACCAGTCAGAATGGCTAGTGTGAAAAAGACAAGAAATCCCGAGTGTTGGGTGAGCATGTAGAATAAAGGGAACCCTCACACGCTGTTGGTGGGAATGCGATTGGGTGCCTCCATCATGGAAAACAGTATGGGAGTTCCTGAAAAAATTAAAAAATAGAAATACTGATACCATATGATCCTGTAATTCTACTACCAGTTAATTATCCAAAGAAAATGAAAAATACTAATTTGAAAAGATATATGCATCCCTGTGTATTGTGGCATTACTTATAATAGCCAAGCTATGGAAGTAATCCAAGTGTCTAGCCATAGATGAATGGATAAAGAAGATGTGATACACTCAGACACACACACACACACACACACACACACACACAGGAGTATTACTCAGGCATAGGAAAGGATGAGATCTTGCCTTCAGCAGCAATGTGGATGGACCAAGAGGGAATTATGCTAAGTGAAACAATCAGACAGAGAAAGACAGAAACCACATGATTTTGCTTGTATGTGGAATCTGAAAAAATCCAAATGGACAAATAAAAAGGCAGACTCTCAGGTATAGGGAACAAACTGCTAGTTGCCAAAGGGGAGGGGAGAGGGGGGATGGGCAGAATAGGTGAAGAGCATGAAGAGGTATAAAAAGAGCTAGTAGTCTTTTCTGGAGTTATGTGAATAGGAGATATTATGAACAATAAAATATCTGCTTTTATGGAGCGATCTTGAGTCTCGTGATATTTAGATTTTGAACAGGTGCCTCACCGTAAGAGATACTACAGAAATACAATTAAATAAGAGAAAAATCACTGTCTGATATTTTTAAGGTCACTCGAGAACTCGAATAATTGTTAAACCAGATAATTATAATAAAAAGCTAACATTTTATTGACTGCTTACTACGTGATCGGCACGAGGCTAAAGTATTAACCGATTTATCTCATGGAATCTTCACCATCGTCCACAGAAGAAAGGGTCCCTCTCCACCCTTTCTAGGTGGGGGAATTGAGACTTCCAGAGGTTAACCGGTCTGAGGTTACTGAGTAGGCAGTTGTCAGATTTTGCAAAGTGAACTGGAGAGGAGGAAGGGAAGGAAGTGGTTGAGGAAAGGGTGAGGGATGGAAGAGGGAACGGGTGCGCTCACGGCAGGTTTTCAGGATGATCCATGAATTATTTTGTTTGGTTCGTGACGATGCTTTTAGGGTTTGCATTCCTGACTCTTTGCAAAAGATAGCTCGTCCTTTTAGCCTGAACTGATTAAAACCAGGTGCTGGTATCTCAGTTCTTTCATCTGAATGACAGAATTTTAACCCGATTCTGCTTTTGAGGTGATGTTCATCCCCATTTTATAATCATTCCCAACTCACAGCCGTATCCTCTCTGTACCTTAGTTTTGAAGAACACACTGGTTAACTATAAAGCTATAAAATGTAACTCTAAAAAAAGCAACTGTAAGATTACTTGAACTCTTTAACTGCTCTTAGTGAACATTAACTAACCATTCTTTTAAACCATGGTTTGAGCAAGAATGGCCCAGCTACAGTTAGCTCCCTTTCTTAATAATCTTTATTTCTCACTTTATCTACAGATCCAGACTTTTGGTTTATAGGTAGTGGCCACTCTTTCACTTGATTTTGAGCATCCTGGTTTGGGTGACTTATCTCTCGAGGGACTCTTGTCTTCGTCTCAGTGCTAGAAAGTTTCTTCACCTTGACTCTGCCATAGGAGCTTGGCACTGGGGGGGTCGGTGCCCCTCGCTTGGAGCCGCCGCTTGTTTGATCCACCAGTGGCAGATATGAATGAAGGGACTGTGTGAAGGGGGGATTATGAAGGACACACGAACTGCTTATCTCCAGTCAAAATAAGATAACGGCAGATTCTTGACATTTGTGAAGGATATATCCCAAGGCAATCACCAGTTCAACTTGAGAAAAAAATCATTGTAATATACAATTCCTTCCTTCAGATTACTAAAGTATAACTGAAAAATGTAAATCATCTCTCTAGACCTTAACTACTTATCTTGCTTGATGAGCAATTTTTGTACTGTCTGGAGCACTTATTGAAACAAATTCACACATCTTTTCTACTTACTTCCTTTTGGAGCATTTGGTAGTTTTGTTCACACAATGTGTCTGAGTCATCATTTCATTTGACATTTCAGTCTTTAATTTATCTGAAACTTCTATTTTGTGGCTAGGCCTAGCGCTTTCATAAACATTTCCATATTCCCCTCATTCTGTCATCAACACTAGAATCAACTAGCAGTTAATGTTGTTTCATTTCTTTTTTTTTTTTTTTTAAGATTTTATTTATTTATTTGACAGACAGAGATCACAAGTAGGCAAAGAGGCAGGCAGAGTGAGAGAGAGGGAAGCAGGCCCCCGGCTGAGCAGAGAGCCCGATGCGGGGCTCGATCCCAGGACTCTGGGATCATGACCTGAGCCGAAGGCAGAGGCTTTAACCCACTGAGCCACCCAGGCGCCCCTGTTTGTTTCATTTCTTAACAAGAAACGATGTTTTATCTCTTTCTTTACAGCGGCCATAGACTAAGACTCAGTGCTCTGTGTAAGAGCATCCCTGGACCATGGCTGGTCCAGGCGACTTGCCCTTGCCCCTCAGCTTCATGGTATGTCTCATTCAGAGTCATGTCTCTGAAAGAAAACAAATCGCTGAATGTCACGGGAACTTCAGATGCCTCTCAGGAACGATAGAAGCCATAAATAATCCGTGAATGCCAGTGATCTACTATATATTTCTGATACCCGAGTTGGGGGAGAAGTGAACTTTACCTTCCTCTTCTCATCCATCTGTGGAGCTGATGCATTTGCATATATAGCTAAATACCTACTATTTAAATGACCCAAGAGCTTTGGGGAAGTTGACTTCCCTTAGTGACTTCTCTGCTATTGCTTCCGTTGTTGGCAGCAATCACAAACTAAATATTTTCATGGGAAGACCTGCCATTCGTTACATGATCTATTCTGAATTGACATGAGAAGGGGTTTTGAAACATTTTTTACATTAATTTTTTTTCCTCTTAAAAAAATGTGAACAGTCAGCAGGTATAAAGGAATGTCTAGAGAGCAGATTCCTTCCCGTGGCTGTCTTGCAGCAAACTGTTGCCTCTTCCTGAGGGCCGCCAGTGTTGTTACCAGTTTCTAATGAATGCTTGCAGAGAGGATGTCTGCCTATATAATAAGCATATGTATACCTTTTGTTTTATAGAAGCAGTAGGACACAGTTTTTATACTTGGCATAAAATTAGAGTATTAGTCCTGTGTTGGAGCTCTTTTTGTATCACAACGTAAAGAGCTCATTGTTTTTTTATAATGGCATTAAATGCCATATGGATGTGCTGCAGTGGTCCTTAATTGATGGGCTTTTGGATTGTTTCCAATTTTTTGACCTTACGACTAGACCTGTAGTCAGTAAATAACACTTTACATTTTTCCTTCTTTCGTATGTGTGAGTATCTATAGAATAAATTTCTAGGAGTAGGACTGCTGAGTTGGAGGATCTGTTCTTGGAAATTGATCTCCAGAGAGATTGTTTTCATTTATAATGCCACCATCAATGCACGAGAGGGCCTGCTTCCCCATATCCTCATAACATAGAATTTTCGAGTATAAGATATTAACTAATCTCCTCATTGCCTGCTGTTTCTTGAAAACTAGTGGTGTATGGTAGGTTGAGGCTTCCAGGGATTTATTCACGTGAGAGACTGAGCACATTCCTCCTCCATTAGATACAATGTCCCAAGGGAAAGATGAGTTGCAAAGCTTCGGTTTAGAGGCAAGGAATGGTGCAGGAGAGAGATACAGAAGGTAGTTCTGAGGACAGTGTTACATGTCCTTTAATCTGTCTTCCAGCCCTTTTGTTGGAGGCTTAGGGCAACAAGATTGTCATAAAAACGAGTAAAATCTTAAGTGAACTGTTGTTGCACCAAAGAGGAATGTGGGGAGTCTAATACGTTTTGAATTGGTGTCAACAGTAATGGTCTCTGCCTTCAGTAAAGTCATCAGTTCCTAACAGTGGGCATTAGTAGAAGCACCTTGGACATCAGAATGCTTGATTTTAGCCATTTCTAGTCATGATAGGAAAGCTAGTGGGAATCAAAAGATCAAAAGCTGCAGTAGTATATTTGCTGGATATGTGAACCCCACAGTGGTCTTTTTTGACATCAGCAGTAGCTAGGAGACTCTTAGGATTTAGAAGAGGTTTAGAGGAAAATGGTGGATCTTGGCTGATAGTGCAGAGGACCCATCATGGTGCACTTTGGAGATGCTTCTTTAGGAAATCTCAGCATCATTAAGAGATTGGGGATGAGATTTTCTGCAGAATGAGAAATGCTGGGGCGCCTGGGTGACTCAGTGGGTTAAAGCCTCTGCCTTTGGCTCAGGTCATGATCCCAGGGTCCTGGGATTGAGTCCCGCATCGGGCTCTCTGCTCAGCAGGGAGCCTGCTTTCCCCCTCTCTCTGCCTGCCTCTCTGCCTACTTGTGATCTCTGCCTGTCAAATAAATAAAATCTTAAAAAAAAAAAAGAGAAATGCTGTTTGTGACTTGCCTTGTGAGTAACTCTACTACCTACTTGCTTTTTATGGTCCGTGGAATAAAGGTTACACATGGAGTTGTAGAATAGCACCAGGTGATAATTAAAGAAAACATAAAACAAAGTATTTTAAGTTCTTAAAATAAACAAACTGCTTCATTCTTAGGACCCCAACTGATTGAAATCAAAGGACATTGTATGTATGCAAGTATGCACTTCTGGATAAAGAAAACAAGGGAGGAAGACTTAGGGTGTCATGAAGAAGGAGCTTCTGTTAAAATAATATTGGTTGATGGCTGTTCTCTCTGATGAAGAGATGATAGACAATGTCCTAGCCATTCAGACTTCTTGTGATAGTGCAAGTAGCTACTTGGCTTCAAAATCAGATAAGGGGAAAGAACACATGGTAAATATTTTTATGCTATCATATTTTATACACAGTGTTCACAAACCTTAAAGTGAAACAATGAATAGAAATTTTTGTAAATTTTATGTGCTTATAGGTAGAGTACAGTGTGAAACATTACCGATGTTTTGTGGGATAAAAGCAAATTCTAAATATTTCCAAAAATGTGTTATAAGCATTTACTGAAGGTTTTGTACAGTGCTAACTTTTAGATTGCTCCTGCTTTCTATTCCTTCTCCTAGTCATAGGATTTTGACGTTGTGAATTTTATGCATTTATGATTTTTTTTTAAAGATTTTATTTATTTATTTGACAGAGAGAGAGAGATCACAAGTAGGCAGAGAGGTAGGCAGAGAGAGGGAGAAGCAGGCTCCCTGCTGAGCAGAGAGCCCGATGCGGGCCTCTATCCCAGGACCCTGGGATCATCACCTGAGTCGAAGGCAGAGGCTTTAACCCACTGAGCCACCCAGGTGCCCCGCATTTATGATTTTTAAGTGGAAAAGACTGAAATTCTATTTCTGTTGTATATGTGTCTTAATGACACTTTGTTATTAATAAGCATGTATTTGATATTTATTAAAAGGATACACATTGCACTGATATACATAAATCAAGATCTTCAGCCCTTGTAAATTTGTTTCTGGATTTGTCATGTCTAAAGGAGTAACTTAGGGAAAAGTAGGTTTAGCCAGATTCTTAGAGGCATAAGACTCTGAGACAAGACAAGACAGTGGTTGAGAAAAAAAGCCCATGGTGGGAATTAGACCTGGTTTCGGATATTGGCCAGGCCACCAGATAGGGTTTTGCGTAAATTCCTGACCTCTGCAACTCACTTTCTTCAGTGTAGACCGGAGGGATTTTAGAATCGATCTTTTTGTGAGCAAGAAATAAATGAAATAATGTATGTAAATTGCTGCTTTGACTCCCTTTCTGGAAGAGGTTGAGATTGAATTAATAAATTTAAAAGTATATATAGTATGTCTGACTGGTGTAATTGTAGTACCTGGTGATAACTGTAGTTAGAGAAAGAACAGTAAAACAGTCCTTTTCTATGGATCACTCGGGTGTTACCCAGTTTATCCACCAGGGGGAAAAATTATTCCATCATTCTACTGTCTGTCAAGAAAAAGTTGCCATTCCTCCAACACTTCACAGGGAAGTGGATTTTGTTGCTGATTCCTGTTTAGTGAATAAGGAGTCGTCTGTTTAGTGAGGTAGGAGTCACCGAGTGCTTAAGCACAAGTCTTAATTCACTTAACATCGTCTCTGTTTCATAGATTAATCTTCTTCAAGCCTTCACATCTTAGTTCCTGTTTTAAGGGTGAAGTCTAATGATAGTGAAATCTAGTACTTCTTCAAATTCAGACTGTATAAATTTTGAAATGATCAGAAGTAGATAATATGTAACACTTGAAATTGGCTCATTTAAAGGGGACAAAGGAAGAAAGAATATGGAGGGATCCAATAAACTTCAACAAAAGCTAACTATAATTCAAAGAAACACAGGTTTTTTCGATTGACTATTTAAAAATAAATGTGTATTATGTATCTAAAGAGACTGCATTTAAAATATATTTCTTTTATAGAATAGAATTTAAATAGAATATAAAATAGAATTTTTCAAGCACTTGTAAATGAAAGATGTAGTATAATAAACTGCTGTGGGCCCTTCAGACTTCTTGAGAATTACTAACACGTTGCCTGTTTATTTCACCACTTCACCCTCTTGACTAATTTGTAGCAAATTCCTATCTTAATCATTCCATCTGTCAATTTCAGTTGACAAGGATGAAGTCCCCTTTTGAAAGTATATGCCATCATCATCCCTCCAGAAAAATCAACATTTTTGTACATCATCAGATAGCCAGGTGGTATTCATGTTTTCCTTCCTCTCTAATTTTTGTCATCTTCCTTAAGAAATGGTTTAAATCAGGGTCCAAACAAGATCTGTGAATGATGATATTGTGATTTATTAATATGTTACTTAAATCTCTTAATCTAAGTTTCAGATTTCCTCTTCCATGTATTTTTTTTTTACTCCTAGTCTTGTGCACGTGTATGTGTCTATGTGGCAGAAAGCCAAGTTTTTATCCTATACAGCAGTGGCTCTCAAATCTCTCTGACACTCTTAAGAATGATTAAAAACCCCAAAGAGTTGTTGTTTGTATGGGTTATATCTACTAATATTTCCTGTATTCAGAATTAAAATATGTAATTTAAACTATTTACTTAAAAATAACAGTAGAAAACCCATTATGTTAATATATGTCTGCACAGTTTTAATGAAACATAATCATAGTTTCCATCATGGAAAATGAGAGAAGTGGAACTGTGTTACATTTTGAAAGTCGCTTTAATGTCTGGCTTAATAGGAGATAGCTGGATTTTCATATCTGCTCCTGCATTTAGTCTGTCACAGTATGTTGTTGTGGTTGAAGTGTATGAAGAAAATCTGCTTCACACAGATGTGGGGTTGGAAAGGGAGAGGTGTACTTTCAGTTTTTTCATTTAACGGTGGACATTCTTCTGTGATACTACACCAAAAGTTGACAAGTGGTAGTTTCTTAAAGGTAAGTTGCAGTAGTGGGCCATTCGAAACCCCAACAATGAACTTTTCATACTATGTTACATTAAAATCCATTGGTCTGTCATGCACTTGAATGGATCCTTTCCATGCGTAATTTTGTGACATCAAGCACAGTTATTGGGAAAATACTGCTTCACTGAGTTATGCAAATCTCCCAAATGTTGACATATGTCAAATATAAAATATTTTTAAAATCCTGTTCGTGAATGTCACCACCCATCTCCTTAGAAAAGTATTTAGCTCTTGGGAAGCTGTCAAGCCCATGGTGGAGGGTACACGTTTTCCAAAATCATGGTCTTCCCTTGAATGCTCAAATTGTATCTTCAGCAACAAATGCTGTCAGTGTTTCCCGTGAGGTTGACGGGCTCACTTCATTTATTTTTAACAAAATATTTGCCAGATATCCAAACCCGAATGAACATAGTTTGTTAAATACATGGCCTTCCATGGAAAAGCAGCTTGTTCAGCTTGCATCTCAAACAGTTCACAGGTGCTTTTTCTTGGTGCTTTGACACACCCAAGGGCGTGATGTGTGCTTCCCATTTTATCCCACAGAATGTTAAAAAGATGTGTTTTTAAATATCAAGATTTAATGAAAGTTGTCATTTTACTTCATCAAGGATGATCTCTAGTGAAACTGGTGTTTGTTTCCTATAAGTACACAGTGGTAAAGGAGGCAACGACTACTCCTACCACTGGGCACCCCAACTGTCTACCCACTGTTGTTTGTGTACCATCAATGCAGATGTCATATGCTGACATTGCGAAGAAACCAGATAATGTGTTAGTATTTTTATGAAAGTACTTTTGACTTCTTGGGCCTTTAGAAAGCGTCTCAGGTCCTCCCAGGGTCTGTGGACCACACTTGGGAGGATTGTTGCCCCAAGAGTTTCTGACAGTCTGAAGTTTACTCCCTATGTATGAAGCCTGATGCGGGACTAGATCCCAGGCTCTGAGATCATGACCTGAGCTGAAGGCAGTGGCTTAACCAACTGAGCCACCCAGGCGCCCGGTTGGTTGATTCTCAATATCAGTATGAACTCATAGATTTAAAATCATTTGATGTGTTTCAGTTCATTGTAGGAATCTTATCCTTAGTTTGTCCAGCAGGAGCCTCTTCAAGTTGGCTTCTGAGTTCTTTTGATATGACTTCTGTTGTCTTTGATAACTTCCTTGCTTTTTGTTGACCAGTTCCAGACTCGTCTTGCATATTTGCCACTGAGCAGAAATCAGCCCCTTCACTGGGAAGACCTGAGAGAAATGGTATTTAGACACCACAGTCTGAGCACTTGGCTGTTCCATACTGTTGGTTGGTGGTGGTTTCTAGATTTTGTCAGACAAAGCTAGAAAATATACATATTTTTAAAATACTAAAGTACATTATGAACACATACTGATACTTCCATTCAAATTTAGGACTTACCCATCTTTCATTGCATATCAATGACACCAACATAATTACTTACATTTTTAAGTCTCATACCACATACACAACAGTTTTGGAATAACAATATCAATGTGACCACTAACAATATGATTATGGAAAACTGTTTTATAATTTTTAAAAAATGCAAATTAAAAGCATTATCACAGTTAGCTAGCTGACTTGGTTATCTTAACAAAGCCTTATTATTAGTGTTTGCTGTGTATTTTAAGACTGCTTCCCTATTTTCCAGAACATCAAATTGGCAGATATCTCAACTGAATTGAATTAATCAATTTACTGAAAGACTCGGTCACACTGTGAATTCATTGAATTGATATAGCAAACTTAATTGACTGGTGTAGATGACAGTCTGAATGGATTGGAATTTTCTTTTTTATCTAAATGGCTTCATTTTATTTATTAACATTTAATATTGATTCTGTCCTTTATACCCACTCTCTTTTCAATATCTTAAAGCAACAACAACAAAAAAACTAGTTAGTGGGCAAGAAATTCTATTTATATGTATCATGATTTTTTATTTTCGGTGAATATGCTGTGAAACAGAGAATTCCTTTTTAAGAATAGAAAAATGGACACTTTTTAATTTATAAATTTTAGTAATATTTTTTCTTCTATAATTTACCAGGGATTGCACTTGGAAAAAAGTGATATTTTTGAAGCATTTTTTTCTAGCTCTATGAGTATGGGATTTATGATCAAGAAAATTATGTTTGGAAACCAAGGCAATGACCACTAAAATAAAAACTGATTTGTATGTAGAATATTTATGATATGCCTTTTTCCCCCTTCCAGTTTCAAAAATAAATCATGACTGAATCTGCCTCTAGCGCAAGTGGTCAAGAGTTTGATGTATTCAGTGTTATGGACTGGAAAGACGGAGTAGGCACATTACCAGGAAGTGACTTGAAGGTAAGCTGTCTTTATTAAATACAGCAATCTGTGTGTGCCTCTGTGTGTATTTATTAAAATAAACTTGACTACACATGTGAAACAAGAATTAAAAGCATTAAGCAAAACGCTCTATGTTCCATGTGATGCTGAGATGTCTACAGTAAATCTTCAAGACGATTTGAAATGCTGACGCCTTGGGAGAAGTCTTCCTCAGTTGTGGTGGTGGATGGGAATATTTTGGCAAGACGTGCTTATTGCTTATTTTGCAGAAGTTGGATTGTAGCTTCCAGAGGTTCATCCCAGGTTTGACTTCATCATGATGGACAATAAATATGGAAATGGTAGGCTTTGAGGACCTAGCTTCCTGTGTTTTGTAGTCATGAACTTTGTAACTTTAAATGAATAACCACATTCCCTGTGCCCTAGTTTTCTCTTTTTAAAACTGGATAATGTTAAAATATTTAATAGACAGGGCTATTCTCCTCCCTTAAATTATTTATACTGTAAATATGGATTTTTATTTATATAATCACTTGTTCAAAAGCTTGTCCTTGCTGTAAACCAAGTTGCTTTTATATAGATGGGAACTGTCTTCAGAGAGTGATGCTTCAGCCTTTTCCTTTCCAGTGTGCTCACCTTGCCCTTTGCCTCAACTCTCCCTAAACCCACAGCAGGACCACCTCTGCTGCCCTGCGAAACATAGTTATGCAATCTCATTGGGGAGGCTAGTCACTCCCAGCTCTCATTTTTAATGTGTTTTTGCTCTAGTCCTATCTCTGGGACCTTGAACCTGTCTGTGGCCTTTTAGACTTTGTGTTTGTACGTGGTCACTCAGGTGTTTGAACTTCTGATCACCCTAACTGGCTGTCGCTTGGCTTTCCTCTGTAGTGCTTGGTGTTCTGGTCTATCTTGAATAGACTTTCCTGCCACCTCATAGTGGCTTCCTGGAATCCAGTGCCTTTTAGTTTCTACTTGACAAGTATCTCAGCCAAGTCCACTCTAGTTCATCCTCAGTGGTGCGATTTGGATAGTCTGTCATTGGAAAAATACTTAGATTTTAGTTGGGTTAGGTTGAATTAACTGCAGTGTGCCAACATGTCTGAGTTTAGCTTAACAAAATTACTGCGGTGAGGTTCAGTGAAGTCTGGAAAGGAGATACGGTTTTAGTTTTAGTTCTGTATGGCCTTGAACAAGTCAGTCAGTCTCTTTGGGCTGGTTTCCCTTTTGGTGAAATAAGGAATTAAATGAATACTAAGGATTTTATCTGCTTTAACATTCTCCAAATGTTCATCTGGATTAGATATGATGGGAATCGAGTGCTGAAATTTGTGAGAAGGAAAAACTGTTCCAGACGCTCATAATGTCAGCCTCATAGTAGCTATATGAGCTTTGTCAAGTTATTTAAATTTCCTAAGTTTCAGAATCTTTATCCAAAAAATGAGGAAATAGGATCTATGTCACAGGGTGGTTATGAGGATTGAAAAAAGTAACATGGAAAACACTTAACAAATTGTATCTTTTCTGGCTTTGTGATATATTATGTAAGCTGCCTTTTTTTTATCGCTTTATTCTTATATTTTCCTTGTACATTTTTGTTGCATTATTTTAGTGTCAGTAGATGATGAAATTTATAACTTTTGTTCAGTTAGATTTTGAACTTTCTATCCCTGAGAAGTTTCTCTCCCTCAGAAATTTAAATTGCCTGAAGGTTTTCTGAGCAATGGATTTTAGGAATTAGCCTATTACTTTTATTAAGGTAATCAGGTAATTAAGCCACTTAGTGGGTATTATAATCTGGTTTATTTTATTTGACTTTTAGGCTCATCTAATTACCTGGGTAATTGCCATGTATCCAACTCACTATATATACTGCAGACAGTTTGAAACCCCACTTCTAAAAATAATAATTAAAAAATTGTTTTTCTACTTTATAACCATTTTTACTTGAAGAGATTAAAGGACAAGCCAGTTGATTATGTTACTTAGGGTTTCTTAATCACCTGCTCCTGATACTAATATCTGAGTCGCTTAAGAGACCTGATTGAGAAATTGATTTTTCACAAAAATAAGATATTAAAAAGAACTTTGAATAAAGCATGAGATTTACTCTCTGACATCATGCCTTGTCTATCTTACATTACTGAAGCTTCTGTTTTTTTCATGGGTATAGCCATGTGGATTTCCTCATAAACAAGGCTCTCCTAAGACAGCCTGCTCAGATTAATGTGGTCCATACAGTCAGCCAATACACAGAAGTCAGTTTCTTATCATGGGAAGAGGTTTTTATATGCTTCAGTTTATTGACATTTCGAAAGAATGTTTCTCTGTAAAATGTTGCTGGCCAATCAAGTTATGTCACTCTTCTGCTTAAAATCCTTTAGCAGTTTCCTGTCTTTCATGGCAAAGTTTATCTCAGAAGTTTTTGGTGATCTGGCCCCTTCTTTCTTCCAGCTGCTTCTCATTTCACTCTTCTGTGCCATCTTGTTTCCCTTCCAGGCCAACTAGCTAGTTGAAGGCTTCAAACCTTGGTCTGTGTACTGTTTCCTGTTACTGAGTCCTCTTGCCCCTCTTCGTCCTGAATTAACCAACCTATAAACATATATAAACAAATATAAAACAGTGCAGAAACTTTTCATTTGCATGCAGGAGTGGAAAGAATAGAGAACCTACTCTCTGATGAGCACTTTATCTGCATCTTTTTATTTAATCCTTTTGAGGTATTTCCTGGCACTGTTGTCAGTTTACAGATGGGAAAACAGAGGCCCAGAATGGTTAAAGCATTTGCCCAAGGTCACGATATTGGCAGAACTGCGTCTAAAGCTGGGCTTTTCTGATACTGAATTTGATTCTCTTACTATCTCTGCTATACTACAGTCTAAAGGGAGGAGATGTTTTCATAACAAAAGAGATACAGGGAAAATGTTAGAGCAATTTAGAGATGGTATTATTTTAGCTAGAGGGATTGAGAAGGCTTTGGGAAGTAGTGGTCACATGGGCTTCAGGTGTCAGAAAATAGGTAGACATTTACGTGAAGACTGCTGTGTGCAGGGATGGCAGGCAAGAAAGAGAAGGACATTCAGAGGAAGGACTAGCCTAAGAAAGTATTAGTGTTACAGGAGAAAGGCAAGTGTCTACGGACCCTCTTGGAAACACTGTAGTCATCCATAAGACATTTTTGCTTAAACAAGCTTTAGAAACTGTGGCATTGCCTAATTTTTCTGTAAAATGGCATATTAGTATTTGTAGATGAATTTCTCAAGGCCAGCCGTAAGAACAGGCAGGGCAGTAAGTGGTAGGGGGGAGGTGCATGGTAGGGCTCCTTGTCCCTAAGCAGTTTCTCTCTCTGAACTTCTAACTGGTGTCTGAAATTTATCCACAGAGAATTATTCCTCTGGGTCATGAGGAATTAGCCATTTGGAATCCTTTAGTAGAATGCAGATACACTCCTGAGAGCGATAGCATCTTATCTAGTAAGAATAGTTGCCACTTAACTGAGAGCAAGACCCTGCAGCAGCCATGCAGAAACCCAACTGGAAAATTCACTGCACTCATCGTGCGCAGTTTTGCCTTGTTGTGATTAATGTTCAAAAACATGTAGTTACCAGAATCTTTGCTCTTAAAGCAGATTGGTAAGTAGAATTCACATGTCAGCATGGAAAGTAATAAAACAAAAATAGTAACCTCACCAGCATCTTTTAATGATCTGCTATTAAAGATGGGCAAAAATCAGCAAAGGATCCTTTGCCTCTACAAGCAGAAAGAAAGAAGAGAATTGAATCAGTTAAAGGTAGTTCAAGCCAAGTCAAACAAACAAACCTTTGTAACCCCTTATATATTTCAGGCATAATTGTTTTCTGACTGACCTAGATGTATCCACCAACAGAACAAATTACAATGTCAGCTGATGTGTTTGATGTGCTTAATAAATTTCTTTTGTAAAGTTTATAATTTTGATGTTCTTGATTATGGAATGGAGCCACACGATAAATTTTAATGCTGCTTTTTAGATGTCTGGATGAAAAGAACTAATAACTTTGAAAAAAGAAGTAAAAGGGATTATTTCAAGTTTCCATGGCTCTGACACCATTCATAAAAGCATTACCCACTTCAGAACCTGGTGTTTTATTGGGGTAAAAAAATGTTGGGGAATGTGTCAGTCTTTCTGGAATTCCCTCTGTGGAACTCCAGCAATGCTGGGAGCACCTACCAGCATATGTTGTCCAGCATTTTCTACAATAGTAACATTGTGAAAGATAGTAAATCCAAGCTGAAGCCAGAAAAAAAAAAAAATAACCCCTGTGTGTTTTTTTGCATATGATAGGGTACTTTGAAAACGCTTGGAGGTTAATTTTTGACATAAAGTAAATTTGGTTAGGGTAGATGTTCTTTACTTTTTCAGGGTTATAGAATACCTTTGAGGATATGATGAAACTTATGAACCTGTTTCCCAGAACTATGACATAATTTTGCATGTATTTTCATGCAAAAGCCCAGCTATGAATCCCTGGCTTCCAGGAGTTCATTGTGTCCCTCAGTGTCGTGGCATCTTCCCTTTATACTTCGGCTATAGGTAATTTACTGGCAATAAGTATTAGAAGGAAAAGATAACTGGGATTAATTGTTGTATTGTGGGAATATTACTTTTTAACTTCGAGAGTAGCTGAGCCTAAAGCTCAACTCCAGGTGTCATAACTCTGCACTTTAAAGATTCAACTCAGTGGTGTTCTCTTTCTCAGCGTTGGAAAGGCAGCCTTGCAGCTTAGCAGCAGGCTGGAAGCTTCTACCACAGGAGACTCCGTGTAATGCCAATGGTGCCATTTCTCACATTCTGTAGTTTTCAAACAGGTATAAATTAACGTCAACCTATAATAAAAGTAAAACTACTTACCTGAACTGAATGACAAAGTTCATGCCTCTGGTTTTGTTAAACATTCATGCAGAATTGATTTTCTGTCTCATTCTTTCATATCTTTAATTAGTAATCATTATGGCTTGTTTTTTCTACTCTTGCCCAGTAGATGGTACTGTCAGCTTTATTTTGAAATAGTCCCTTTCCAGGGTAGATCATTTAAAAATTTCTTGTTTTCCGAACAGTAAAGTTATTTTTAGCTCTTTTCCTCTCAGTTACCTTTTTGCCACTTTCTACACTGACATTTTTAGGTGAGCACACCAGGTATAGTAAACACATGTCAGCTGGGAACTTGTATCTGAAATATGTAGTAGAGAACATTTTCACTTCCCTTAACAATTTCAGCTTTGTCAGTCTAAAAACCTTTTAATCATGGTAGAGTACATGCATAAAATTTTTTAAGGTGCTGTGTTTTCCTGGTGAAAGGAATAGTAATTTTTGCCTCAGCCTCTTCTGACTTGTGGTTTGAATGATTAAATGAATTGTTCTGTTGGCATGTTGACTAAATAGATGTTTTAGATTGGGGAATGGCGGTCTTAAGTTTCACTACTACATATTGGCATGCTCATCTATATTTCTGTGAAACATCTAGAAACTTTAAGCAAAAAGTTTATGATTTGAATGGTGAGCTTTCCAGTTTTTCATCAACTGTCAAAATTAGTGGATCCCGGCGCCTGGGTGGCTCAGTTGGTTGAGCAACTGCCTTCCGCTCAGGTCATGATCCCCGACTTCCGGGATCGAGTCCGCCTCGGGCTCCTAGCTTCTTGGGGAGTCTGCTTCTCCCTCTGGCCTTCTCCTCTCTTATGTTCTCTCTCACTCATTGTCTCTCAAATAAATAAATAAAATCTTCAAAAAAAATTTTTTTTAAATAAATTTAAAAAAATTAGTGGATCCTTGAGATCATTTTTTTTTTAAGATTTTATTTATTTATTTGACAGACAGAAATCACAAGTAGGCAGAGAGGCAGGCAGAGAGAGAGAAGGGGAAGCAGGCTCCCTACCGAGCAGAGAGCCCGATGCGGGACTCGATCCCAGGACCCTGAGATCATGACCTGAGCCGAAAACAGAGGCTTAACCCACGGAGCCATCCAGGTGTCCCGAGATCATTTTATTTTATGGAAAAACAGAGGACTATGGAAAATTTGAACTTCATGAATAGGAGAGAAAACCTAATTGTTTCAAAGAGGATAGTGGTGGTGTCCCTGCACAGAGATGGTGGTTAAGCCTTCAACCCATACTCAGTACAACCTGGCTATTGCAGAAACATACTTGGTTTGAAGCTTGCCATGAGATGAGAGGAATTTGCAATATTTGAAGTCAAAATGTCCATGAAATCAAAATGCCTGTAATTTTGATAGCCTTGACCTGTAGCTAGTAGATCTGTTCACATCTCATAGACTTTACCGGTTGTTTTGGAGGACTCCAGGTGAATAGGATGGAGAATTCCAAAAAGCAGTGAAAGAAAGAAGTGTAGAACTGGGGCTCACGTGGCTCACACTTGTCTTCTTCATCTACATCTTGGAAATATAAGGAGTTGCGAGTGTAGGTCATTATTTCTGGAAGAAAGATTTCTTTCTCTTGGCCTGGGTGAATTGGGTGAGACAAGTTGATTCCTGGGAAAACAGTAATTCTTCTTTTATAATTTTGATTACTAAGTAAGTAGTAATACGAAATAAGAAAAGAGGGGAAAAAATAAAAGCCCTATCAAGAACTGGTGTTTGAAATGATAGAACACGTGGAGTGAGCAGTCAATTCTACCAGCACAGTGCAGGGCTGGTTGGTAATTTTATCGGAAGAAGTACCTTGCTGCTTTGTTCTGTTTTTCCGTCCCCGAATCCCTAGGTTAGTAAAACGCAAAGGACTTAATATTAGCACAGGGCTTATCTAGATATATTTGCTGAAATGAACTTTTAAAGCATAATCAGTTTGCTTCAAGACTGTATGTGTCAGCCATGAAACGATTACCATTTTGAGCGCTTTTGTAAACGTTGCCTCTTTCTACCATGTTGTCCCTAGTTTCGGGTGAACGAGTTTGGAGCCCTGGAAGTTATCACAGATGAGAGTGAGATGGAAAACGTGAAAAAAGCAACAGCTACCACAACTTGGATGGTACCAACCGCTCAAGAAGGTATGAATGGGTCATCTGCAGGGCCTTTTCTGTTGAGAGTTTTAAAATAAGAATATCTAGGTTTTATAAAATAGGCTGGAACTTTGGAAATCCTGGGTGATTTTCATGGCACATGTTCTTAGGTAAATTTCTATAACAAAACTCATACAGAACCAACTTTTATATTTTAAAATAACTGTAAACTGTCTTCTTTCCTAATGCCAGATCTGTTAATTGGCAAGGTTAATTGGCAATTATCAAGTAAATCCAGTTTTGTAGTAGCCTACCCAGGTGATTTAGCCAAAAGCCTGCCATCTTTTTCTCATCTATCCGATGGTTGTAACTAACACCTATATGCTGATGACTCCTAAATCTGTATCTCCAGCCCCGACCTCTCCCCCGAGCACCAGGCCCGTATTTCCACCTGCCTACTGGACATCTCCACCTGGATGTCCCACAGGTACCTCAAACTCCACATGTCTGAAATGCGATTCATTTTCTATTTCCTTCTCCCCTTCCCCCAGACCTGCTCTTTCCTCTGTAACCCGTATTTCAGTTGGTGGTGGCACCATCCACCCGGTGGACAAGCAAGAAATCTAGGAGTCATCCTGAATTTGTTCTGCCCCGGTCCCGCGGCCTGTTCCTCAATCCTCTTGGTTTTTATTTCCTAAATACGTCTCAGATCTGGCTTTTTCTACTAATGACCGCTGCCCCTGCCTCGGTGTAGGCCCTTCTCAGCTCTCACCTGAACTGTCGCGGCCTCCACCTGGAGAACCACTCTGCTGCTAGTTTCACCTGATTGGTCCCACACCTTGAAGTCAGGGGAACCTTTGTAGATTGCTTACCCGATTTCTTCACTTCGCTGATTTCTGATTGTCTCTGTAGCGGACCGTACAAAGATCCGGTGGCACCACCCACCTGCCTGCTGTGCCTTTCTGCTCTCTGTTCTGTTCTCTCCGTACACAGTGTCCTGGTAGCGCCAGCAGCACTGAATTCCATGTCATTCTCCCAATACGTCGTGTGGTATCCTCCTCCTTGCCTCTGCTCATGCTCTCTCTCCTGGCTGGGATGCCATTTCTCTCTTTGTCCAGTTGGCAAATGCCTCTGGCTTTCAAAACCCAGTTGAGGCTTTATACCAGACAAGCCTTCCCTGACCTTACCCCAGCCAACTGAATCACTTCTTCCTCTGTACTACTTCTGGAACTGGTTCATGCTTTAAGTGCATGTTATCACATTTTATTATGCATATTGGTTTTCTTGCCTGTCTTCTCTTCTAGACTGTGAGCTATCTTGGGCAAGGTCTGTACTGTCATTATCAGTGTCTAGTGTAAACTGGTGCCTAATACATGTTTGCTGAATGAATGATTAGCCTAACAAATTCAGGCAGAAGGAAGTGTGAGTTCCTAAATGATTTGGGTCATTACGATTTAGGAGCTCTTTTATATGAAAAGTCACATAGATGGTGATTTAACCAATTTAGTAGAATAAAACCACTCATCAAAAGGTAAATAACAAAGATAAGCCTTTTTAAATTGTGTCAAAGATACATCCATAAAATAGGATTCTGTAGATTGACAGTTTCATCTTCTGAATTTAGTAATGAAAATTTCTTTATCTTACTTTGAACTCTGCAGAAAAAGCCTTAGATAAACTTTTATCTTTTCTGCAAAATATTTTTTTGTTGTATAAGTGATTTGAATGATCCCTCCTAAGCCCGTTCTCTTTTCTCTCCCAAGCACTATATATTGGTCATTCATTCATTCAACGAACATTATTCTTGTATTGTGTTGCTAACAAAATTATTAGAAGAAAAAGTTTAAATGTATTTTGGAATATTTTCTGTCATGGTTCTAATTGTTTTTTTGTTTTTTTGTTTTCTCCTTTTCATCTTCTAGTCTTTTCAGAGAAGACTGGGATGCCTTTCAGGTTGAAGGATCCAGTGAAAGTAGAAGGGCTTCAATTCTGTGAGAACTGTTGTCAGTATGGCAATGTAGATGAGTGTCTTTCTGGAGGAAACTATTGCAGCCAGAATTGTGCCCGGCATATCAAAGACAAGTAGGTTTTTGCCCTGTTCCATCTATACAATGGGTTTTAGAGTCCAAGGTCATGGTACTTGGGAATACAGAGGCTGTCCGACGTTGGTCACCCACTCATGCCCTTTATTCTCCCAGAGACTTTGCCTTTAGAGACATGTGGATGCTGACCCCATTACTTCCATCGTGTCTGATCTGAGCTGTCCTGCTTAAGTCATATCTGCATGTACAACCTCTTCCTCCTTAGCCTTTCGATTATATCACAGGCTCCTGCTAAGCGTATTTGAATTTCTCTGGGCTGCATACATTTTGATGATACCGATGTTTATGGAAAAGCAGTTTTGTTTGTATTTGAGGGGCTCTTAGGTAACTCCGCTAACACTCCACCCGTGAAACAAAGCCACCACAAACTGGGGACCAGCTGAATGAAGATGGCCTTAGAGAGTTGTGTAACAAGTTGCCCAGCTGGAGATCTTGGGGCAGACTGATGAGAAGACAGGGGTGTCCGCTGTGGCTGACAGTGCTGTGTGACCTGGCCATTTGGGGACTGTCTGACAAAGTTCAGCTAATCACCAGGGTGTGTTTTTTCATATAACTGTGTACCACAAAGAAGTGTCTTGACCCTTATATATTTTTGTGGTGTTTCCCATGTATTTTCACCAGCGTAGTGGGAATTGTCTGTTTTTGTTGGACAACTTTTATTTTACAAAGTTATACTTGGCCTCTTTTCAGTTGCACTTGTCCTTCTTAATAATTACTAGATCTTTGCATTAAAATTGCCCTGAAGACTAAAACATCTCTAAATAATTGTTTCTTTTATTAGTGTGGATGGCAGATGTGAAAGACAAATCATTTTAAACTTGTTACAGCCTGTTTCACAGACGGCACTGATCCCCTTTTGAAATTAATATATAAGCTAATTTCCATTTTCTACCTTGGGCTGTTATATGTGCCAGTGGTTTCAAGTGTTACTTAGCTGTGATGTTCTGATGCCTACATACTTCTCCTGGTGGTTAATGTTTTTCCTTTGGAGGATGGTTTTTTTTTTTTTTTTAATTGCATGATAGTCAACATGTAGATATTTGACAGGTATTGTTTCCTGTCACTATTTTGGGTTTATAAACACAACAGAGATCAGAAGGAAGAAAGGGACATCGGAGAAGACAATGAGGAAGAAGATCCTAAGTGTAGTCGGAAGAAGAAACCGAAATTATCTCTGAAGGCCGACTCCAAGGAGGATGGAGAAGAGAGAGATGATGAGATGGTTAGTATCTCCCGTGCACCTACTGGGGGCACAGGGTGCTTCCTAGGAGAATAGCACCCGGTCAGAGGCGCTGACTTCCAGTGGTGGTTCCATGACTTTCTGTGTTTCCATCTGCGAGTTACCTTCCTACCCTCTTCTGGGTGTCGCTGTCCACCTTTCAAAATGAGAATAATAAATAATGGTATTCCTCCCTTAGGCTGAAGAAAGAGGGTGTGCTGATATTTATTTCCGGAGAGCAAGGCCACAGCAAAATCTTCAATTTTGCAAATGAATCTTCAATCCCTCTCAATAGCAAAAATGTCAATCCCATTTTGGTAAATTACAGACAGATCACATAAAACTATGCAAGTAGGTAGAAAATGGCAGATAAATGTTAGGTATATTTAGGGGAAACTAATTCAGAATGTGCTAATTAAGGCATAAATATCCTATCCCTAAAGTATATATAGTGGTCCTATGTGAAAAGAGAACTTGGAAAGTCTTGAAATTGAAGACTTCCCCTTCACATCGGTGTTGACCCACCATTATTTGCTCGTCTCTCTCCTAGGAGCTGGGAACACAGGGGATGTGTGGCAGTGGGAGAACAGGAGCTCTCTTCTTAAGGACACCACATTCTTTTAAGGGGATAGCTAATAAACAGGAGACACGGCAGCCTGTGATAAATGCTATGTGAGAACAAAGTAGGGCACGAGGATTGGCTGACTCCTTTAAGCTGGGCTATCAGGGAGGCCTCCCAGAGAAGCTGGCAAGAACAGTGTGATCTCCGTAACAAGAGGGAGCCCCAGCTTTGCCAAAGGACTGAGGAGCCCCCGGGGCAATGGAATGGCTGGGAAGAGCCCCTAAAGCAAGAACCTGTGTGACGTGTTTTGTTTGAGGAAATAAAGTTTAGTTGAGACTTAAAGGTCAAGGGAGGGTAGAGTTAGATGAAGCTGAAGAGGTTCAGGCCATGTAAGGCTTCCTGAGAAACCAGACTTAGGGGGTTTCATTCTGCTTTGTGTGTGATGGGAAACCATGAGCAAGTTGAAGGCAAGGGAATATGATGGCATGATTTATGTTTTAAAGCAATGGCTTTAGTGTTGGCATGTGAAAGTGAGAATGAAATCAGGGAAACACTCAGTTTATTGCAGTAGACTCATTAAGAGGGCTAGGGAGGTTAGAAGTCACTGGATTTAGGGTAGATGTTGGAGGCGGTCTTACCAAGGTGGTGAGGGAGAAAGAAGGATCAGGAAAAACTCAGGTTTTGGCTTAAATAATTGACTGGGTAATGACTTCTTTTATTGAGGATGGGAAGGCAAGACTGGAATACAGAATCTAGAGTCCACTGGCATCGTGGGTTTGAGATGTTCATTAGGTATCCAAGTGGAGATCCCAAGTGGGCAGTCAGATACAGGAGTCTGGAGTCAAGGAAGAGGGTCGGGGCTACAGACTGGGGATATTGGGCAGGCAGATGATATTTAAAACCCAGGAAGAGGGATTCAGTAGAGAAGAGAAAGGAAGTGGGTTGGAGGAGACACCAGCAAAGGGACTGAGAAAGACAGGCCAGTGGGGTGTGAGGAAAATCCGCACACAGTGGTCAAGCAGCTATAAGAAGAAAGTGCTCCAAGGAGGCAGGAACGGTATCTGAGTTGCTGCAGAGTGTGATTCTTGGAAACGTTCTTATTTTGTAATGACCTCAGGCCAAAAGCAACACAGTACTCAAATGACCTGTATTCTTTCTTTCTTTAAAAGTTATGAAGTGAAATTGAAGAAAAGTACAAAAAATAATAATGCTCTCTGACAGCTCTCTAACTTTTCGTTGGTGCCAATTTCATGAGCTTTTAAAATCATAATTTTCCTTTCTTGCTGTAGGAGAACAAGCAAGATGGAAGAATCCTGAGGGGTTCACAGAGAGCCCGAAGGAAAAGACGGGGTGATTCAGCTGTACTGAAGCAGGGTAAGTTGATGAAAGAAAGATTTTACTTGTGGCTTTATGAAGTGGAAAATAATTCACACAGGTAGACATTTTCGTCTTAATTGGAATGTACACTATGGTAGTGAAGGTACTGTTTTGGGATTTTTTTTTAATTTTTTCAATAAAAATCAGGGTTTTGAAGAAGTAGATAAGGAAAAAAATGGAAATTAGTAACTTCTGAGTAGTGTCCATTCAAACTTGAAAACAGCTTCCGATATTTTTCCACCAAATAGGTTTTTTTTTTCTACTTTTGCACATTGACTAAAACCTTTGTTCTTGTTCATTTCCTAAGACCAAGTTTTCAATGTTTCCTCTCAAACCACAGCCTCCTGATGGGGAGCTTTTTTTTTTTTTTTTTTTTTTTTTGTCATTGCTTCTCAGGCAACACTTTATTTTCACTACGAATCCAGTCCTTAGACCCTTTCCTTTTACACTTGACTGGATGACCTGACCTCCTTATTCATCCTGGCCCTGAGCTCATTTCTACAGACGCCCACTAGATTTTGTCTTGCCTTTCTGATGCGTCCCATCTGTCCGCCAGCCCTTTGTGTCAGGTCTGTCCACTGAGGACAGCCCCACCGCTGACCTGGCCATTCCTGTCATCCCTGCAAACTAGGGCGGGAGGCCAGTGTGTCTCCTCACAGCGTGGATGCATTCCTTGACCGTTCCTCTCTCAGTTCCTCAGAAACGGCTTCAAGTATTTCTGCCTGCCTCAGGCACACAGCCTAACTCATGTTCTGCAGGGAGATGACCTTCTGTTTTACATCACTGAGATGATAGGGGGTAAACTCCTCACTCTGCTCTCGGCCTCACCAGTGTTTTAACCTTTCTCTCCCTTCTGCTTTTCTGTCTTCAGAGCCCCAGCTCTTCTGGGACCTTGTTCCTTCACTCATTTATTTTTGCCCCTTACGTGTTTAGAATTTCTTTTTTTCTTTTCATGGGCTCCATCTTAGCGTGCTCAAATCTCACCCCCCCCCAAATACCTTTCACTATTATGTTCTTCCTTTCATTTCTATTATTTATTAAATAAATCCACAATAAAATGGATATTGGCTGGCGGCATACCTTTATCACTCATAGATTCTTTTGCAGCTCAAAGTCAGGCCCTTGCTGAATTGACCGTCCCCTCCCTTCCCAAATTAGCGGCCATTCCCTAAGCACTCCTTGCTCTGGCCTCTTCTTAGTCCTCAGCTTCTTGATCTCAGGAAACATTTTTGGATCATCTTGTTTCACGATACTCTTCTGTCTTGTTTCCCTGTGTTGTCTCCATCATTTATTCTAAATTCTTCTGCTCTCTCTTCTGCCATCATAACTGTTTATACACCACAGTTTACTCCTTACCTTTGTTTCTTTGGAAGAGGGGCCAGGAGGAGACTGGGAAATACCAGTCATGGAAGTAAAAGAAGATCCCAGCATAGTAGTAGTTAAGGAAGTAAGACTTCACAAGATACACCTCTGACTTCTTACATCTGGGAACCCTAGCCTATTAGTCTCACTTGCTTTTCAGGTTTGCCTCCTAAAGGAAAGAAAGCCTGGTGCTGGGCATCCTACCTGGAGGAGGAAAAAGCTGTGGCAGTGCCCGCGAAGCTCTTCAAGGAGGTACGGGCCCTTCTAGAAAGCATTGTCTGCATTGTCTATAAGGGCATCGTCTACAAGGGCAAAGGGTCTGGAATTCTGATCTGGAATTAGGATTGATGTCTCTGTTGTTTGTTTAAGAAATGTGACTTGGGATAATTTCTCAAACATACTGTATTTCATGAGTGTATTTATGTGGAGGGGATAGTGCAAGGGCAGCTAACGTTAATATAGGCTGACCACGCCCCCATGCCCCATGCACGGACACACGTCGGGACACACTTGCTCTTTTCTCTTGACATTTACCAGGCTCCCACTCAGTAATTTTAAGAGGGATACCTCTACTACTGCCAAAAAGCTCATACATAAAGAAAATCTGGCATGAAATTTCATGTCAACATTATGGCTTTGGGAGAAGTGAAAATGGGTTACTGAGGTTTATGTAATATCACAACAACAATCTAAAAGCAGGTTATTGTATTCTGTTAACTGTAATAAAAACATTTTGTCATGAGTGACTTAAGCTCAGTTAGAAGTATAGCTACCAGGTGTGGTTCTGAGTAGTAGCTGCCACCACTGGGCTAAACCTGGGGTCAGGAAGCCTTTTCTGTAAAAGGGCCAGATGATATATATTTCAGACTTTGTAGGGTATCTGGGCTCAGTTACTGCAACTCAGTTCTGTTGTTGTAATAAAAGCAGCCGTCGACAATATATAAAAGAAGGGCTATGGCTATATTCTTGTGAAACTTTATAAAAACAGGTTGTGGGCTGGATTAGACCCATAGAGCGTAGTCCACTGAACCTTGATTTAAATTATTTATATGTAATCATGGTGTGTAATACATCCTCCATTGATACCTTGTTAGCTGTGCATTCACATAGGCAGTTTTAAAAACATAATGAATAGTAAATGTTGCGATGATTACATCTACATTAAGAATATTTAAATGTGGGGCGCCTGGGTGGCTCAGTGGGTTAAAGCCTCTGCCTTCGGCTCGGGTCATGATCCCAGGGTGCTGGGATCGAGCCCCACGTCAGGCTCTCTGCTCGGCGGGAAGCCTGCTTCCTCCTGTCTCTCTGCCTCCCTCTCTGCCTACTTGTGATCTCTCTCTGTCAGATAAATAAATAAAATCTTAAAAAAAAATGTAATTGTAATTACATATGGACTTGTTCTATATAATTATTTTCTGTAAATTTGATTCTTTGTAGAATAGATTTTTTTTACACTAAAAAAAGTTTAAGTACACCTAATTACTTGAATCAGTGAAACAGCCTTGTAATTCACACTGTAAGAGTACTAGAAGAATGTGACTATGTCCTTCAGGGCCCTGTCCTCTAGGTCCCAGATTTGCCTCTCCCCGTAATAAGTGATTACTGCTACCAGTTCATCCATCCCCTTCCTAGACAATTGTATGTGCAAATAAGCAGTAGATATACAGATCCTGTCCTCCCCATCTTCAACCAAATAGTAACATGTCACACACACTGGGTGAGACTTTGCTTTTTTTTTTTTGTTAACTTAGTTTGGAAGGATTCCATCATTCCATCATGATTCCCTTCATCGTTCTTTTTTTCTTCATCATTCTTTTATATCGATTATTAGTTAATTAATATATTAATCATATCTTTTCCATAATAAGTTGCTCTCTATTAGTGGACACACTATTAACATATATGTTAATATATGACAGATATATGATACCCATATATAAATGTTTTGGTGAATGACCTTGGATACTCCTGTCATTCTGCACATTATGAGGGTATCTCTGTGGATAATTTCCCAGAAGTAGAATTACTAAGACAAACCGAGTGTCCTTTTTGAAGAGATAGCAGGAGATGGCAAGAGGTTGGGCCAGTTTCGATCCCTGCCGGCGATGTGTGTGTGCCTGTTCCCCCAGAGCCTTGCCCACACTGTGTTACCAGACTTTTTGATCTTGACAAACCTGATTAGGGAAAATATGTTCTAGTGTGATTTTACCTTGTATGACTGTCATGGATGAGGTTGAACATCTTTTCAGATACATAAGACATTTCCTTTTCTGTGACCTTTTTATAGTCTTTGATAATTTTCCACTGAATTATTCGGTGGTCCTTTTCTTTTGGATTTTTAAGAATTACTTAACTGTTTGGTTAGTCTTTATTTAAGAGTGGTAATTAGTCACATTTTAATTGGGCTTTCAGGATAGAATACTAAAACCAGTGTCATTTTGCATTTTAGTATCAATCCTTTCCATATAACAAAAATGGGTTTAAAGTTGGCATGAAATTAGAAGGCGTGGACCCTGAACATCAGTCTGTGTACTGTGTCCTCACTGTGGCTGAGGTAAGCCTAGCCTTGTCTTTATTTTTGCAGTAAGATGGCGATTATGGGGTTTTAATAATGGGAAAAGGTTCCATTTATTGAGTGCTGATACTAGGCATCATACTTCTTGTTTTGTGTATTAACTCACTGAATCTTTATAAGAATCCTATGCAGTTCATGTGTTTTCATTTCTGTTCTATAGATAAAGGAACTGAGGCTCAGAGAGCTTAAGTGATGTTTACAAGGCCACACAACTTCAAAGTAGTAGAAGCAGGATTTGACCCCAGGTCCTTGTGACTCCATAGTTTTGGTCATATTGTGGTTCCTTAACATAGGAAACAGACCAACGAGGAGGGGGAAGTGCTGGGTGGCCCAGTCAGTTCTGTGTCTGCCTTTGGCTCAGGTCATGATCCCAGAGTCATGGGATGGAGTCCTGCATCAGGCTCCCTGTTCAACGGGGAGTCTTCTTCTCCCTCTGCCCTTCTCCCCTGACTTGTTCTTTCTCTCTCTCAAATAAATAAATAAAATCTTCAAAAAAAAAAAAAAAGAGAAAAAGAACTAGACCAACAGATATTTATATATCTTTTAGTATTTCAAGGTACCTCTGTGAAATTTTTTGAGAAAAATTGTCCTAGTCTATTTATATATTTATCTTAGTCTAGTATATTATACTAGTATATTATATACATAATACACTAGTATACTAGTATATTACTGAGAGCGTTTCTTAGAATTTACTGCCACTTGGATTTTAACCGTATGTTCCAGAGGACTTTCCATGGCAGTAAATAAGCATCTCCCTTTATTATTCAAGAATGGTTAGTGGTCCCGGCTCTGCGCTCTTGCCTCAAGCTTCCTGACCGACTTCTGTAGAGCAGGTGCTCCTGGAGTGTTTAGAGGTCTACTGTGTCATGTGCTCCCACCTGAATGCATCTGCTGTGCTAGAGGCCAAGGGATTGAGAGGCTGGACTTCTATCTGAGAACCCAAGGCAGAGAGTGACACAGCTGAGGCCTCCTCAACCCATGTGAAATTTTAACTCAGAACTTCCCCAAGAGCAGCCCTCTAGGCAGCTGCGTGGCCTCAGCATTCAGCACGCGTTACATAAAGTGAGTTCTTACCGGCGTTCCAGGGAACCTGCCTCTGCTAAGTATGAGTTGAGAAAGGCTTTTCTCGCTTTCTCCCAACGCAGCTACTGGTAGAGAGGAGAAGCTGTTGACCTCCCTCCGTGTACCAGCCTTGGCCGGCGCTCACAGTCTGCAGCGCTCTGCAAAGGCCAAGAGCCAGCACTGAGGCAGCGGACAGCGGGGCGTCACCCTGGGGCTCCGCAGGGTCTGCGTGCCCTGTGCGGGGCTGGCTCCGTCCCTGCCGGCTCTCCTTGCTGATGCATGCTGGTACAATATAAAGAACGGAGAGAGGGCATGGATATGTGGGAAAATCAGTCTTCGTGCAGTATCTTTGCGCTCCTAATATAACTGGGAAGAATGCCAAAGCACGGCAGCTCAGTTCTTCCCAGAGAAGGCCTTTGCCTTTAGATTTTGTCATTTTGTTCACTTGCTTTTATGGCTGGTCATGAGGGCGCTTAGATGAACATAGGCTATGTCCCACTGTCAGTCTGTGTTTATTTGCGTACCAAAATCAGTAGATTTTGTTTTAGTTTGTAAACAAGCTTTATACAGAGATATTCTGGGTATTTTGGATTTCTTTCTGTTTTTCTAGTCAGTCAGCCTGCCTTACCTATTTCAGGTTTGCGGGTACCGGATAAAACTGCACTTCGACGGCTACTCTGATTGCTACGACTTCTGGGTAAACGCAGATGCTCTGGATATTCACCCGGTGGGGTGGTGTGAGAAGACCGGCCATAAGCTCCGTCCTCCCAAAGGTATTGTCCCTTTTGTGTTTCATATTTTAAATGCTGTAAAATCTTCTTTCCTTATACCGTGATTTGGGATTTTTAAGAATTCAGACTTTATGATGATTCAGGTAGACCCTAATTTCAAGCTTACTGTTTATGAAGAAAAATGCGTTCATTAAAGTGAAGGAAGTGTAGAAAGTAGAATCCTTTTTAATGATAAACTATGTTCATGTACTTATTTGTATATAAAATAACATTGGATTGATTCTTAATTTTTTTTTAACTTGTTCATCTTCATTTTTTATTTTAAACAAATTACATGGTTCCAATGATATATGCCCTAGGTTCAAGATTGATACTTAATTTTGAATACAAATTTTAGTGACAGATTTCTTTCGTACACACACCCCTCCTTCCCCGCCCCCCCACCCCCCACAGCTGACTCTTGAATAACACGGTGGTTGGGGCCACCATCTCCCAGCACAGTTGAAAATCCACGTGTAACTTTTGACGCGCTAAAAACTTAATTACTAATAGCCTGCTGTTGACCAGAAACTTTACTGGGCATATAAATAGTCAAATTAACACAAGTTTTGTATGTTACATAGATGATATACTATCTTTTTACCATAAAGTAAGCTAGAGAAAAGGAAACGTTATTAAGAAAATCATAAGGAAGAGAAGATAGGAGTAAGTGGCCCCATACTGTGCAAACCTGTGTTATTCAGGGTTGAGTATTTAGATCCTTGGAAAAACACGTTTGAAAATTTAGTTCTAACCTGTTGACATGACAAAGTTTACTTACTCATATTTCATTATATAGAAAATCTCTAGAAATTATGCATTGAATTCACGAATCTTAATATTTAGGAGATTGGGAGGGAGAATGTAGCCCTAAACACTGGTTTGAGTGGGGGTTGAATTAATAACAATTACTTTTTTGTTCCTGAGTTCTCTATACTACAGTCTGCCAGTGATTCTGCCTGTTTCATTTTTACCTAAAGATCCAAGAATAACAGATAACCATCTTTTTCCAGTCCATCTCTGGTGTATTTCATAATATCTTATTTCTTTCCTTTTCAACTGTTTCATTCAATATTGCTTACTTGGTGTCAAAGATCCAGGTGACCAGTGTGGTATTTTTGGCCTGTCTCAGGGCTCTCATTTTTTCATGGGCTACCCATCCTTTGGTTTTAAGTGAAAAATTAATGGCAGAATGGTATTTTCGGATGGCTGAAGGATTAAACAAAAACACGTAGAAAAAAATGAGGATGAAAAAGAGAATCTGAAAGCCTTTATATAAATTGACCTCCTATATGAGGTGAATTATTCGCTGTTCTTTTCGTGCTGCCTTCTGGACTTTAATGGAGGTAGAAGAGAGCACATGAGCCAATAAAATAAAATGCTCAATTTCCTTTTTAAAGGAAATGTTGGCTTCAACAGCATTAAATGTGAAATTGTGAGCATGAAGGCAAGGACATTTCCATTATTATAATTTGCCAACATCCTTACTTCATAAATCTTGAATTGTCATTCTTGTGGTGATAGACTAAAAAGATTTTATCTGTTTTATTACTGTTTTCCCCAGTTTCCAACTTGTACCTGCAAGTGAGTTTCCCAAAATAGAATAGGTGAGGGGAAAATAAAGATTTTGACTCCCCCGCTCACTCGTTGACTGTGGAGCAGTTATACTTAAATACTGATATAAATAGCCTGGTAATAAGCAGACCTGAGTATAAGACATATTTATTACCTTTTATTTATATCCTTTATCGTTCATTCAGAATTGAAAAAATAATACAATTTGTTGGAAATAAACACAGCCTGTGTGAGACAATCCATAGTTATGAATTATGAGTTAAATTTTGTCTTTTTATAAAAATCGATTGTTCGATTTCAGCATGTTGGAGGTGTAGCTGAAAGTGGGAATGGAAAATTAAGTATGAAACATTTTTACATTTTACTCAATCTGTGTATATGTGCTTATCCAAGGTTATAAAGAAGAAGAATTTAATTGGCAGACCTATCTTAAGACATGCAGAGCTCAAGCTGCTCCCAAGTCATTGTTTGAAAACCAGAATATAGTAAGTACATCCAAAATACTTTTCCTTTCAAGGGAAGTGACTTTTGATGTTTTGCAGGATAAACTAAAAGTGATACCAAGAGACTATAGTAAATTTTATTGTTTTGGTAAATAAAGCACTCTTAGTTAAACTTTAAAATTCCTTAAATTTTAAATAGCTTAAAATTATCATGAATACATATTTGATAGCCAAATCATGGTTATTGTGTTTTATTGAAGGGTGGAAGGCAACACAGGAAGGAAACCTGGTGAATTTACAGTAAAAGTACATAAAAAATTAAATTGGGATATTTTATTGTTAGTGTCCATTTTTAGAGTGCTGTTCACATGGGATTCATGCAGTGAAATGAGGGCAGCCCTCTTGGGATTTGCATGCTTAGGGATGGTGAGTCACCTTCCCTCCAGCGAGTAGCTTCCTTTTGCCATGTAACAGAAGCAAAGTCTGGATGTGTATGTATTTCTCATATTTTTGGCTCGTGTTCCCATTTTCCACAGTGTTTTCCCTGTTGCATATCTGAGGAAGCCCAACATGTTACACTCTTCTTCCTTGTCCCCGTTCTGATCTAACTGGAATTAACAGAGAGCAGGCAGGCGGAAAGCCAAAATACCATCTTTCTAACAGTTAAGGGCTCAGTTGGAGTACATGCATGACCTCTATCTGTTGACAAATGAGCTCGTGGATTCTGAGACCTCGAATTACGATGTACTGGCCCTTCTGCCCCATCCCCCAAGCCCAGGAGCACTGGATTGGGGCAGACCTACACCCCGCAGGGACAGAACAAGCCTGTAGAGGGGTGGAAATTCCATGCCCTGTAGGCCAGTTTGCTCTTGTGAGTGGGACCACTTCCTTCTTCCAGATTCACCAGTCAGGTGACAGTGAGTGAGAACGTAGAGAGAGACAATGTTTCAGTAATGAGGTTCCCTCCAAATGGAAATGAATATTAGGACGGGGTAGAAACTTTCTCACCCACTCCACATACCTTCCGTTTGTGAAATGGTTTTAACCAGTTGTTTCAGGCATTGGTCTGATGGCTAAACAAGTCTCTGATCGAATTGAGCATAGGCCAGGTTGAATCAGAGAACTGAAGAGGGCTGTGTGTGTGTGTATGTGTGTGTGTGTGTGTGTTTAGGTGACTAATACAGCTAATGAGCCAGATCATTTTTTTAAAAATCTCTTAATTGAGAGGAGAGCTTAATTACTGAAATGTAAATACCATGTTGTCAGTAGGTATTCTCTGTCAAGACAAGGGAGGGAGGTCAGTTAGGTGGAAAATTCAGCAGCCTGCTCCAAGATTCCTAATCCCTGTCTGGTTCTCTGAGGATGCGTTCAGTCGGGGATTTGATTAACTGCCTTGAACCGTCATCTTAAATTCTGTGCAGTGCTAGTGTACAGCTTAATCTTGAGCAATGGGTTTGATCTCCAAGACACAATTAACTTTTCTATCCCTAAATTCTTCTACCTCAGAATATGCAAATTTTTGTGGTCAGAGCTCTGGTAAATAATTTCAGAACTTAAACGTACCGTCAGGGTGTCTGTGTACCATTAAATCCTGCTCCTTCTATTCATCTAGGACATAAGCTAACATTTTCAGATACGTGTTATCTACACTTCTGTAATGAGAGCTGGATAGTTATAGTAAAATGAGAGATAACAGTTGTTTTGCTTAAAGTAAGTAGAATAGTTATCTGTATGCTTAAGTCTGGACAGAGGATTTTTTTAAGAAGGGCAGAAATGACTTGGGGCGTTACGATTGGCATAACTGATACCCAGTACATCTCTCCAAGTTAGGATAGTTTTCCCCACACAAGATCCTGGGAATGTTTATATTTTAGTGCGCCTCAGGCACTAAATCTTATTGAGCTGTTATTGTCTTAGTTCCATATCCCAGATGGCTGATCATGTTTGGTGTTCGTTATATTAAAAATTATTTTGAATGGCCATGTGTGTTCAGCCGTTTGTTTTGCTGCTTTTGTGAATAATATCTGTAGTGTTAGGTAAAAGTTGTAATAATTTGCAGCTTTTCATGTCTGAAGATGACCTACTTTCAGTAGAGTACTCTTTAGAGAGATCGCTTCAGAAATGGGAGTGAACTTGGACTGACTCATACACATTTTTAACTTGATTAACTGCATATTTTGTGTGAAATAATTTTCATGATTAAGTCTGTAATCAAGGACAAGAAAAACAAAAAGGGAACTGTATGGTGAATTAAACTTGCCTAACTAGTGGAATTGTCTAACTAGGGTGCCAGAAAACATATTGAAATTGCTTAAACTCTGTGAGGTTATGAGTATTTTGGTCTGGAGGTCCAGATATCCGCCTAGTGACTTGGGTGTACCAATAGGACATTGTTTTATCATTGCTGCTTGTTGGAAGGCGAACCTGCTTGAAAACCAGTACATGCTCTTTAAATAATGTGAAGGCGGCTGACGGACGCCAGGCCTTCAGGGGGGAGGTGTAGAGAGGGTACAGATCTAGCTGTTAAGTGTGTGCTTATCTCTAATTAAATCTGTGTGTTTCGTAGACAGTGATCCCATCAGGCTTTCGAGTTGGAATGAAGCTCGAAGCTGTAGACAAAAAGAATCCTGCATTCATCTGTGTTGCTACGGTAACAGATATGGTGGACAATCGTTTCCTGGTACATTTTGACAACTGGGACGAGAGCTATGACTATTGGTGAGACCTTTTCCGTTGCAGTGTGCTGTCTGTGATGGGTGTGTTCAAGGCCACCAGGTGCATGGAAACAATACTAATGCAAAGCTCATAACAAGAAAACAACAGTGCTTTGTCCCATTCTTTGCCATTTCAGATTTTTAATTTTGCACTTATTTCATAAGGCACGTATTTCTAAATAGTATCCTTCAATTCGACTTCATGACTTGTATTTTCACTCATTCCTGCTGTGGAAGTGTGGTTTACCCCCCACCCAACACAAGTTCATGTGGGAGTGCCCAGAGATGCATACTTCCCTCTTATCCTGGGTGTCCTCTGTCATTTTCTGAGAAAATAATTTCCTTCATATTTTTATTCTCAGTAACTAATTAAACCATTTTTAATTGCCAAATACAAATATATTAATTGAGAAATATTCTTAATCCTTAGAGTTTTGGGACATACTACATAAAGGAGTAGGAGCAACATATTAGAAAATCATATACCTGTAATTCTAATAAAGCCATCATATTTTGATTAAGCAGTTGAAATAGTGATTTCCATACCTAATTCAAATTTATTGATCATTACAATTCAGTTTCCTGGTGAAGGTAATTTCTGAAGTACTTAATTCCTTCCTAGAACACTGGCAATGAGAACATATCATTATAAAATACGGCCAGTGTTACAGTATCAATTTAATACTAATTTATATAGGTGTTGCTGCATTTCAGGAAAGCTTGTTTCCTGACCTGACTTTTCAGTATGCATACATTTAAAAATTCAGCTGAGCTGTCAATCATTTCCATTACTCCTCAAATTGGATTCTTAGAGACCAGTTTTACTTACAATGTTTTAAAAAGGAGAGGCATTGAATCCATTTGCTATTCATACTTTTTAAATGCTTTCTGTTATATATTACATGTATTTTTTGCAGAATTTCTTTTAAGGGTAGACAGGCAGTTCCATTATTACACCACGTAGAGTCTTGTACTTCTGAATATTTTCGATGTGTTTTTCCCCAGCTTTTTTCTGCAAAGCATAATTTTCCCCATAGCGTGTCTTTTCATTCCGTTTGCAATAAAAATTTTTGAAATATAGACCATTTTAAGCATATACAAAAGTAGAATAATAGTGACCTGCCTGCAGCCACTTTGCAGCATCAAAAATTATCAACTTAAGATTCACTCTTGTTTTCTCTGTATTCCTTCTCCTGATATCCCAACTTCAGGATTATTTTAAAGCAAATTTCAGATAGCATAGCATTTCATTAGTGTATATTTCAGCGTGTGTCTTTTAAAGATAGGGATTCTTTTTCTCCAGATTCACTGTTATAAATGCTATCTTGTTATTGACATACTTAAACATTCTTCCCAATTATCTTAGTTTTGTGGTTTTTTGTGTGTTGTTGTTTTCCTTTTTTTTAGATTTGATGGTTTTAAATCCAGATGAGGTGTACACTTCATGATTGTTTTGATGTTTCTCCTGATCTCTTTCTTTATAGATTCCCATTCCTCTCCTTCTCTACCCCTTGTAACTTTTATTGAAGAAATGAAGGTGCTTGTCCTGTTGAGTCTCCCACAGTCTGGACTTCTTGATTGAATTCTCATATTGCTTACCATGTTCATCTGTTCCTCTTATTTCTTAATAATTCGTGGTTTCTGTTTCATTCAAAATTATCTGTACCTAACTTGAGTCAGGGAATCGATGAGAAAACATTTAAATTGAGTAATACCATAAATCTGTTCTGAGGTCAAGTGTGTTTCTCCCTTGCTGTGTTTGATGTGCTATGATGGTGACAGTAGCAGAGTGATGACCAGATCCATTAATAAAGTGATACTTCAGGGTCGCCTGGCTGACTCAGTCAGAAGACCTTGTGACTCTTGATCTCAAGGTCATGAGTTCGAGCCCCATGTTGGGTATAGAGATTATTTATTTAAATAAATATTTTAAAAGATAAGCGATACTTTAAACCAATTATTAAAATTTGTTAAAATGAGTGCTTTTTGTTTTTAAAGTTCTGATTCATTTAGGGTGATTTTTATTTTTAGCTTTTGTCTGATTTAAACAAAATGGGTAAATGTTTATTTTTTGTGGTCTTAGAAGTATTAGAGAGTTTTAAAAGTGTTAAGTTGTTTGTCATAAGATGTGTTTCCTTTAAAAACATTCTTCTAGAAAAAAGTAATGAAAAGCCTAGAAGACTTTGTCACATTCATTTTTCTTTGATGCCAAATGCCTAGGGAATAGGAAAGATACTGGGTTCTTTTTTTAGAAAGAGCAGAGAAAAAAAGATTTTTTTTAACACTGATTTTTGTATTTTTATGAGCACAGACTAATTATTTTTAGGACAAAATGTACTTTGAGGGTTTACTTATACTTTTAACTGTTGACATGAAATCATATTTTGTTCATTGTCAGAATAAGAGTACAGTGTGTTCTCTTTCTCAGTATGCAATTATGGCACATTGAAAATTGCTTAAATGCATTGGAATTTCTCCAGCTTTATTAAATATTATGTTCTTTGATCTTTGAATTTTGAGATGGGTTTTATCTATATAAATTACTTGTTTAGGTATGTAATTGAGGTTACAAATAAGATTGCTTTCTGAATTTAAAATGGTTTGGAAATGAGATTTTTTTTCCCATTTGGATTGAATAGTGATCTTACATCTTTTTTTTACCTTAGTGGGAGTTGGAAAACATGTATAGTTGACCCTTGAACAGTGTAGGGGCAGGAGTTCTCACCCCCAGTACAGTCACAAATTCGTGTGTAACTTCTGACTCTCCAAAAACTTAATAGTCTGCTATTGACTGGAAGCCTTACTGATCACATAGCCAGTTGATGAATTTGTATTTTGCATGCTATGAGTGTTATATACTGTTTTCTTTTAATAAAGAAAGCTAGAGATAAGAAAATATTATTAAGAAAATCATAAGGAAGAGAAAATACATTTATAGTACTGTATATATTGGAAAAAATCCACATACAAGTGGACCCATGCAGTTCAAACATGTATTATTCAAGGGGTCAAGTATATAAATCTGTCTGCATTTGTAGTAGTACAAATGCAATGAAATGTTTCTTCCTTCCAAAGAGGAAAACTGAAAATGCATGCAGAGTTGAAGTAGTTTTTACTAAAGGGGAAATAGTATATGTTAGAATAAAATTTGCTTTACCTCTGGGTTTCCCATGTGCTATTATTATACTGGTAATTGCTAGCAGCTTAATTCTATCCCCTTGACAGTCATTAGACTTATTAATAATCCTAAATAGCTTGGAATAGTAGAACTAGAAAGGACTTGAAAGTTGGGGAGGATCACCATCAAGGTGAGGATGCCATTGTCCTCCCAGAGCTCCTCACTGAGGGCAGTGTCAAAGTTAACAGGTTTGTCGTCATTTGAGAAGCATGGGTTGATGGTGGTCACAGTTACAGAGAAGAAAGGAACCTAGGTAGCTCTGCATTTCTTCCCTGAGGGGCTCGGGGTCTGGGGAGGGGCACAAATCATGGGCTGCATGGTACAAGGTTTGTGCTTAGTTTTTAGAACCAACTACTTGCTGTCTAAGGTGGTGGGTAGGGGGAAGGACTGACTGATAGAATGGAGGGTTCTTGGGGAAGGTTTCCTGGAGGATATGGGATTTGAGCTGGACCATGAAGGATGATAGGAATCAGCTCTTGGATGTTGGGATGGAATATTCCTGGCCGAGGAAAGCATGTGCTTGTGTTTAGGCCCAAGCGAGCAAACAGAGGTATGTTTGGGGAATGGCAGCCCATCTGTTTAATAAGTGACTTTACTCATGTCTAAGCTTTAGTTGCTCCCTTTGCAAAAGGGATAACAATACGTACCTCATAGGGTGGTGTGAGGATTAAAATAAAAGTTTAAGAAGCAGAAACCAGTTTGCAGAAGGTTAAAGAGATGGCTACAAGGGACTTCAGGGAGAGAAGCTAGGTCCTGGAGGTGAAAGTGGATTATGGGGTGTTAAGGGTGGGGGCAGTCAACAGGGTAGGGTTCCCTGCACAAAAAGAGTTTTGGGCTTAGTTATCAGGCTGAAGAAATGAGGCCACCATGAGGAAGATATCTGAGACTGTGGTCCTGTAGGAAGAGCTAACCTGGGGGAGAAAGGAGCTCCCTTCCCCATCAGCCTGGAGAAGATGAAGAAATGATAGGAAAATTTGAGAGAAGCATAATGATGTGGCATCTCCTTTCTCTTTCCCAAGGAGTCCCTGTTAGTGAAAAATCACGTTTTAAGCTTAAAGCAAATTAATAATATTGAAAACAGCTGCTATGGGGAATGGGCTTGGAAATGAATTAGGGATGAAAAGAAGAACTACTTAACTCAGCCTGATGAGGTTTGGGGTTTAGTAGTGAAACACAGAGTAATGGAGGCCCCTGAGAATTGGCGTAGACCCAAACCAGGAAAGCAGGGTTCTGGGAAATAAATGGAGTCATCATGCTCTGAATTTAGGGAGTAGGCAAGGCCAAGTGGTGTGTATTTCTTCAAAGAATCTGAACCATTATTGCTTGAAATGAAGACTTTAGTATTTTCCTTAAGTGAGCATCTTGAAATGTTCTCGTTTGACTCTCTGCCTAGATTTGCAGAGTCCGGAGCACATGGATTTTGTTGAGCTTTTGGCTCTGACTTGAGAAAACCAGAATCTCTTTCTTTTCACCTGAAAGGCTTGGTGAAATCTCTTAACCTCTTTCTGTTTCCATAAAATGAATATCTTAGCATCTACTTTCTTTATCCTTATATTAACATGAGTTTTTCGTGAGTGATTTCTTTGGATTCTGACCTTTTCAAAGTCTACCTGTCGAGGTCTGACTGGATCTTAGGAGTCTTCTTGAATAATTTTCACTCACTTATGAAATGGACTTTTTTTTTTTAAGATTTTTTTAAGATTTATTTATTTATTTTTGAGAGAGAGCACATGATCTTGTGCGAGCAGGGAGAGAGGAAGAGGGAGAGAATCCCCCAAGCAGACTCCCTGCTGAGTACAGAGCCCAACACAGGCTCCGTCTCATGACCCTGAGATCATGACCTGAACTGAAATCAAGAGTCAGGACCCTTCACCGACTGAGCCACCGAGGTGCCCCTGAAATGGACTTAAAAAAGTGTTTGACATGGACTTCTTTGATGATTTTTGTAGAAACCCAAAAGAACAAAGGAGGGCTGGTACAGTGATCAACAGTTTACAAACTTCTCACCATTAGTCATTCGTCTATAATTACATTTCTTTCTGGTTCTGTTTCTGCTTTTGAACACTAGATGGGACTAAGAGATGACTTGTTTGACAGTAGTAATAGCAGAAAGGATTTCACAGGCTTCCAACTTCATTCTCAATGAAGTGTTGGCTGATGGGCAGAGTGTGAGTACAATAGATGAAAACAGGGCCATTTCTGTTTTCTCTACTGAGATGGCTTCCTGTTGATTTTAAATGGTAACTTTGATCAGTATTTAGAGAGCATTAAAACCTTACATAAGATTCGAGTAGTACAGGAATGTATGGCTGACATACACCACGGTATTTTTCTTAATTGCAGTTTATAGAGAAATGCAATAAAATCAAAAGAATTAGTAATGTTGCTGTTCTTACTTTAATCACCATGAGCCTGGCAGGTAATTATAAAAACTATTTGATAGCTGTATTAGATTGGGAAGAAAGAAATTAGACAAATGTTGTATGTTGTTTTCTTTTTATTATTTTTCATGAGCCCTATGTGAATTACTGCTTTTCTCTAAAATAAAGTAAGAATTTCTCTGAAATAAAGTAAGAATTTCTCTGAAATAGAGGCAATACATAATCAGTAATAATCCATAACCAAATTAGTGTCTCAGTAAAGAGTAAAGTATCTGGAAATAGAGTTTTATAGCCTTGTTTATATAATTTATAACAGAATGCTTTTATTTTATTCATTTCCAGTATAGTTAATATACAGTGTTATATTAGTTTCAGGTATACAATGCAGTGATTCAGCAATTACTCACATTACTCAGGGGTCATCAAGAAAAGTGTATCCCTGGGGCTCCTGGGTGGCTCAGTGGGTTAAAGCCTCTGCCTTCGGCTTAGGTCATGATCTCAGGGTCTTGGGATCGAGCCCCGCATCGGGCTCTCTGCTCAACAGGGAGCCTGCTTCCCTTCCTGTCTCTCTGCCTGCCTCTCTGCCTATTTGTGATCTCTCTCTGTCAAATAAATAAATAAAATCTTAAAAAAAAAAAAAAAAGATGGGAGTTGAGGGAAATTGGAAGGGGAGGTGAACCATGAGAGACTATGAACTCTGAAAAACAATCTGAGGGTTTTGAAGGGGTGGGGGTGGGAGGTTGGGGGAACCAGGTGGTGGGTATTAGAGAGGGCACGGATTGAATGGAGCACTGGGTGTGGTGCAAAAACAATGAACTGTTACGCTGAAAAGAAATAATAAAAAATAAATAAAATTAAATTAAAAAAAAGAAAAGTGTATCCCTAATCCCCTTCACCTGGTTCCCCCATTCCTCCCACCCACCTCCTCTCTGGTAACCATAAGTTTGTGCTCTATAGCTAAGAGTCTGTTTTTTGGTTTCTTTCCCCCCTCTTTTTTTTCCTTAAATTCCACATATGAGTGAAATGTGGCATTTGTCTCTCTCAAATTTGACTTATTTTGCTTAGTATTACACTCTTTAGCTCTATCCATATTGTTGCAAATGCTTTTTATAGCTTAATAATATTCCATTATATATATTTACCATATCTTTATCCATTCATCAATTGTTGGACACTTGGCCTGCTTCCATAATTTGACTATTGTGAATAATGCTGTGATAAACATAAGTGTGCCTGTATTCTTCTGAATTAGTGTTTTTGTATTCTTTGGGTAAATACCCAAGAGTGATTTACTGGATCATATGATATTTCTGTTTTTAATTTTTTTTTAAAGACGTTATTTATGTGTTAGAGAGATCACAAGTAGACAGAGAGGCAGGCAGAGAGAGGGGGGAAGCAGCCTCCCTGCTGAGCAGAGAGCCCTATGCGGGGCTCGATCCCAGGACCCTGAGATCATGACCTGAACCGAAGGCAGAGGCTTAGCCCACTGAGCCACAGGCACCCCTGATTTTAATTTTTTGAGGAATTTCCATATTGTTTTCCACAGTGGCTACACCAGTGTATATTCCCACAACAGAATGTATTTTAAGGAATTATATATTAAAATATATTTTATGAAATTATGTCATTGTAAGATATGTACCAGTTGCTGTATGGACTTAGCATTGACGTAGCAGTATTTGTTTTGTTTTCAGATTTCTAAAATAATGACATACACATATACACATAACCCTAATACATAGATTAAGAGAAATACTGGTGTGGGGAAGGGTGGTAGGAGGTAACAAGTGAATAAAAGAAGAGAAAGGTAGAAATCTTTAACTATAAATTTAAAGGTATATTTCACTGAAATAATTCTGAGAAAAATCCACATTAAAAATTGGGGCTCAGGGCACCTGCACGGCTCAGTGGGTTAAGCCTCTGCCTTTGGCTCAGGTCATGATCTCAGGGTCCTGGGATCAAGCCCCACATTGGGCTCTCTGCTCAGCAGAGAGCCTGCTTCCTGCCCCCCACCCCTTCTTTGCCTGCCTCTCTGCCTACTTGTGATCGCTCTCTGTCAAATAAATATAAAATCTTTAAAAAAAAAATGGGGGCTCTATCAACTCACTTTGATACTGTTCAGGGCTACTAATTTGAAAGTTGGTTTGTAAAGAGGTGACTATATGTTGATCTCATTCACTTAGAGCATTTTTTAGAAAGATCTTTGTTTTTCACTAGTCATAAGACTTTTTTACTCACCAGAAACTCTAGCCACTGCGTTACCTTTCTGGCTTTTAGTTTTCCATTCAGAGGAGTGTGTTGAGATTTCCTGATCTTTTAGGATAGACTCAGTGGATCTGGTTAATAGAGCAAGACTGGACTCCTTGGCATCCTTTAGACCAACATTTTCCAAACTGTGTTCTGCAGAACACTAGCGTTCCACATGATGTTAATGGACTGTCCACTAAAGCACTATTTTATGGTTAAATATTTTTAGGAAATGCTAGGTTAAATAATTTGAAACTTGTTTGTTAATGGTATAACTTGACAGTCTTTAATACACTAATGATGCATTAACTATCTCAATCATTTAGCCCTGATTTTTTTTAAGCTTCATTACACCCTTTAACTTTGAGAACTCCAATAAGAAATATTCTACAACTTTTTTAAAACAGATTTTAATTGTCATGTGTCTTTAGGTGCCTATACATTTATTTTATAATCCTGTTATAACTACTCCATTGTAACTGTAGCCTCCTCTGCCTTATATTGTATTTTCCTGGCAAAATCCCAACCCTGGTTGAACTAACTTTGTGCCCACTTTATGCCTGCACCTGAGTGGTTGAATGTAGCTAGAGAAAGGCACAACGTGCTCACTCGTCTAACGTCACATTCATGACTGCTAACCTCAGGTGGGCATTAATGCCTTCCCATAATCCTGCTCAACAGATTCCCATCTGTGATTCCAGATCACTAAAGTCCACTCCATTGTTTCCCTCAAACCTCTCTCACTTCCTTCCCTACCCTCCCTCAACTGATAACCTTGTTTCCTGGTCCAGTGAGAAAAAAGACCCCCAACAGAGATGTCCACGTGCTCGCACTGTCTTGTCTGGTGGGTATATTCTCTGCCCATACACCAAACCCTCTCTGTGACTGTGGGTGTGGTGCCTGTCTGTGCCTTAGGAGCCCACTCTCATGCCAGAGATTCCATTCCCTCTCACTGAGTCATTTCTCTCTTCTGCATCAATAGGTCATCCCTCTCTGCTAAATTATTCTTATCAGTATCCAAATAGGAGAAGGGATTTGGGGGGTTTTGATACCCCTGGTAGACCTACCACCTAGAACACTACCCTGATGATGGTCGTTGCTCAGCATATAGTTCTTGAATAAATGAAGTAATACTTCCCATCTTTTGTAAAGAGTTTTATTTTAAAGCAATTCTAAACATTTTAAAGCAATTCTAAACTTAAAAAATAGTACAGAGGAGGGCACTTGGCTGGCTCAGTCAGTAGAGAGTGCAACTCTTGATCTCAGAGTTGTGACTTTGAGCCCCCTATTGGGGGATAGAGTTTACTTAAAAAAAAAAAAAAAAGTACAGAATATTTCCATATATGCCTCACGCAGCTTTCCCCTCTGGATTTCCCAACTTAAGAAAAACAAAAACAAAAGCAGTAAGATTCCTTTTGCTCTTGGTTTCCTTTTAAAACAGCTCCTAAAACATGTCGACTCCATCTGTCATCCATCCATTTTACTCTTAAACCCACTCTATTCCAGGGGTGCCTGGGTGGTGTGGATGGTTGAGCATCTGACTTCTTGGTTTGGGCTCAGGTCATGCTCTCAGAGTCGTGGGATCGAGCCCAGGCTCTGTGCTCAGTGCAGTCTGCTCGAGTATCTCTCTCCCTCCCTCACCCTGTGCTCCTCCCCATCCCCCCACCTAAAATAGATAAATACTTTTTTAAAAACCAACCCTCCCTATTCCAGTTTCTGTCCTTTCTTATCCCCAATTCCACCAGAACACCCTTGTCAAGAATTCTAAAGACCTTTTCATTGATAAATCCAGTGATCAATTCTGGTTTCTTCTCTTCTTTGACTTTGACTCAGCATTGACTTCTTTCTTCTTTCTTCCCTTCACTTATTTTCTAGACATTTCTCATGAACCTTTTTGCCTCCTACCTTTTCTGTTTTCTCTCTATATTCATTCACCGGATGGCTTCGTCTCTCTTCATGACTTTAAATATCATCCAAAATGCTGATGACGCACTCCCACATTTGTGTTTTTACCCTTGATCTTGTCTTTGAACTCCAGATTTTTGTGCTCATTATCTCTTTGACTTCTTAACCTATTTGTCAAACATACGTTGGTAACAAAACTCTTCACCATTCGTAATGCCAGACTGTGTCTGCTGTCTTCCCTTCTCAGGAAATGGTCCTGCATTCTTCCTGTGGCCCATGCCCGAGACCTTGGAATGTTCTTGACTTCTTCACATCACTCACATTCTGTATCAAATGTACCAGCATATTCTGTTGGTTTTTTTCTTTAAAGTATAGACCTAAAAACATGATCACTTCTTATTATCTTTACCAGTAGCACTTTGGTCCAGGTCACCATCATCAACTCTGGAAAAGGCCTTCTAAGAGCCTCATCTCATTTCGGATGTGCTCAATTGTCTGCCAACCAGTCAGAATAATTACTTCAAAACATATATTAGATTATGCCACTCTTCTGCCTAAAACCCCGTGCATGATATTTTAGTAAACATCATTTTACTCTGAGTAAAATCCCAAGACCTTATCATGCCTAAAGACCCTTCCTGATATTATTTCCTGTTCTCTGCTTTCCTCAGTCTATTCCTGACATAGCCGTGAGACTCCCAATTCATAGCCTTGATACTTGCTATTCCTTCTGCCTGAAATGGCTTTTTTCTTACGCATTTGAGTGGCACAGTTCTCTTTCTTCACTTTCTTTAGGTGTCACCTTATTTGAGAAGCCCATTTGACTTTACTGTATAAAGGGTTTTTCCATTTTTGCTCTCTGCCTCTTTCTTCCACTTCCTGTCCACATAGTGTTCTGCCTCCAGAGTACGTATTTTGTTAGTTTATTTCTTGTCTCTTCCCGGTATACTGAAGATCCTGCAGAGGCAGGAACTTTGTACATGTTTTATGTGCTACTGTATCCTCTGTGTCTGTGCTAGTGTCTGATACATTGTAAGCGCTCAGTGTTTAAAATGAATGAGCGAGCAAATGAATGTTGCCTGTTAAGTTCAGGAGTACATAGAACAGGTTTGATCAGGAGCAAGGACTCAGAGGCCACATAATGCATGCTGCTGAAGAGTCTTATGAAAATACGGGCTTGACTGAAGGAAAGATGGCAGAGGGGAGAAGAGAGAGGATAGGAAGGGGCTACCCCATCTTAATGCCTCGTCTCTGCCGTTGTGACAGATGATAGAAATAGTACGCTTGCTTTTTGAGGGTGATCAAGCTTCCTGCTTTTCGCATGTTTGCCCTTCCAGATGCTGAATAATTTTAGCTTGCTTGTGTATATGATTACTTATGTACACATTTACTTGTGTCTGAGAATTTGTCCTGGTAATTACAGTTTTGTGGTTTATATAACTACAGGTGTGAAGCGTCCAGTCCGCACATTCATCCAGTTGGTTGGTGTAAAGAACATAGAAGAACACTTATTACTCCACCAGGTTTGTATTTATTATGTGTCTGCTATTGTTTAAAAGATTTTATCTACCTCTCTCTCAGAGAGAGATCAGAAGCAGGGGGAGGAGCAGGCTTCCCCTCCCAGCAGGAAGCCTGATGCGGGGCTCGATCCCAGGACCCTGGGATCATGACCTGAGCCAAAGGCAGACGCTTAACCGACTGAGCCACCCAGGTGCCCCTTATGTGTCTAATATTATTTTTCATATACATCAGGAGTCTGCAAACTTTTTCCGTAAAGGGCCAGATAGAACATATTTATGGCTTTGTAGGCCATATGATCTCTGTCACAACTACTTGATTCAGTTTTGCAGCCCTAAATGATGTAGAAACGAATGAACGTAGTTATGTTTGAGTAAAACTTTATTTGCAAAGAACAGGCAGCTGGCCTGCAAGCGGCAGTTTGCTGACCTCCAGTACTTCTAGAAGTATATACATTGCTTTAGTCCATAACAGAGTATTCTTCTTTGGAAAATAAGTTTTGTTTTTTTTTTTAATTTTTTAAAAAAGTTTATTTATTAGAGAGAGAGCACATACGTACACATGATCTGGGGGGAGGAACACAGGGAGAGGGAGAAGCAGACTCCCTGCTGAGCAGGGACCGTGTGGGGCTCAGCCCCAGGGCCCTGAGATCACGACCAGAACCGAAGGCAGACACTTAACCCACTGAGCCACTCAGGCACCCCAACTTACTCTTTTAAAAAGATCTTTTATTTCTCAAGTTGAAATTCATTTCTAGACCTTGCATTAATATACATTGAAATATATCGTCTAACCACAGAAGTGACTTGTCTAAAGCTTTAACGAACATAGAGAAATGGGCATAGGGGACAGCACTGTGGATGGAGCCTTGACCCAAATGTGAGTCAGTTCTGACAAACGCACAGTGCTCACATTTAAGTGAGAACTTTAGGCTTCAGTTTTTTGTTTTTTTTTTTTTAATAACCTGGCTCAGAACTCACATACTCACTTTTACTTTTTCTATTGGGTTGTTGTTTCCAAAATCGATTTTGCACCTTTTTGCTGGTAGTACCTCTTCTCTGTTCTCTGTGCTATACAAATACTTCAGCGTCTGTTTCCAGCCCTGTGGCCCCCTCTCCGCTTCCTCACGCCCTCTTTGAGAGGGAATGGTGTACTGCTGACAAATGGGCTCTCTGTCCTTGGTCACGTTGAGTTTTTTTTCATGTGCATAATCAAGACAGCAGGTTTCCAAGCATATGCCTTTCGAAGGAGCCACCTGGGTGAAAAGACAGGGGTATCAGCTGGTGGAAAGTGTCACTGCACTGTGTGTGGTTACTTATGGGTACTTGTGTGAGCGATGACAACTCCCGTTGTCACAGGCAAAGGATAGCTTCTTAGTTTGCTTAGAGCTGATTTGTGGATGTTGATGGCAGCAAAGACTCAGCTTGGAGCTTCCAGTACTTGTCTCATTCCGTTCTAACAGCTGATTGCAGGTGGGGGCTTGTCTCCAGTTCCTCGGTACCATGTCTTAGTCTCTGATCATTTACTCACCCAGGGGACCACTTCTGTCATCCCAGGGATGGCTGAGATAAGTCCCTTCTGCTTTCTGACTTTTCTTCTGTGTGAAGGGACAAAAGCCCCATCCTTTACTGATTTATAGAGCTGTCTTGAAGATGAAAGGGCATTAGCATAAACAGTGAAGTGTTAAAGCAAGATATTAACAGTTTCACGGCTCAACTGTCCGGCTGCCCGGAAGACTTTCCCTGGACGGCTCTCCTGTGTCCCACGGCTTACGTAGTATTAGGAGCCGGTGGATGCTGATCGCATAGTTACCTGTGTGCCGCTGTTAGCGTCTGAGATGCTAGGAGGATTCTTTTAGATTACCCAATTTAGTCTTGATCCATTTTTTTTCTTTCTTCCCCACCTTTTTGGTCATAATCAGAGATCTGATAAACAGAGAACCAGTGAACAGCAGGTTCCTGGTTATGTCTTCACAGCACTGGCTTAAGTACTGTGGGAAGGGCTGGTGTCAGGCATTGTTGTTGACTTACAATGGGAGGCAGATAACCAAGTCATCTGTCTCCTTCTGTGGACTTTTGTAACTTAGTGGAAGAGAAAAGCCATAGCTTTTTGACAAATTTTAAAAATCTGAACTTCATGTTCAAAAGTACCAAACGCTGACAACAAAGATACGCTTTCTCCAGTCCTCTTTCCTCCCAGGGCAGCTTCCTGGTTGCATCTCTGATGTCCTGTGTGAAGATTCCAGTCACTCCCCAGAGGCAGCTGCCCCTTCTGCCACCCTTGCCACATCCTTGATCAGTCCTCTCAGCTGCCCTGCTAGACGCCCCATGTTCATGTTTTCTTTGAAATATGTAGCATGTCTACTGTTCTTTTTCCAAAATTAAAGTCTTGGTGACTTTTAAAATGATTTTCTTTTGAATTATCCAGTTGTACATTAATACATGCTTGTTCTGAAAACTTTAGAGTGAAAATAGAGGTAATGGCTGTTCGCTCTCCTAATGGTTTAAGAGTTTGTCCCTCTCTCTCTCCAGAAGAATCTTTTTGCCTCTCTGTATACAGATTTCTATGCATGTGCAGTCAGCTTTAATATTGCTTAAATTTTGCAAGATATGGTCCTTAAAATATGTTGTAAAATATTTGTATTCATAGAGATATGGTTGCATCATACTTACTCTTAAACCTTTATTTTGAAACAACTTCAGAGGTACAGAAGAGGGACAAAAATAGTAGAAATCATCTATGCCCTTGACCCAAAGACCCATTCAAGTTCGTCAATCTTATCAGTGCTATCATTTGTTCTAAAAGGATCAGACATTGCACTGATTACATCAGTGTGTTACATCCCTCTACTCTCCTTCAGTTAGGTTTTCCTTGACTTTCATGTCAGTGTGTTTAAGGATTACAGATTAGTCATTTTGTTGTTGTGTTTTAAAGATTTTATTTATTTATTTATTTGAGCAACAGAGTGAGTGTATGAGCCAGAGGAGAGGTAGAGGGACAGATGGACTCCCCACTGAGCATGGAGCCTGATGTGGGGCTCTGATTCCAGGACCCTGAGTTGATGACCTGAGCCGAAGTCAGACACTTAACTGACTGAGCCATCCAGGAGCCCCACAGATTAGTCATTTTGTAGGATGCCACTTAATTTGGATATGCTTAGCATTTCCACTTTATTAGATCCGGGTTATATATTTGGGCAGGAATATCACAGAAACAGTGCTGTGCGCTCACTGTATCCTCTCAGGTAGCATATGAAGTCAGTTAGTCTCATTCCTTGATTTTTTAACATTAATTGATCAAGGTGATGTTTGCCAGGGGCATTTGGGTGGCTCAGTCGGTTAAGCATCCAACTCTTGATTTGGCTCAGGTCATGATCTCAGGGTCCTGGGATTGAGCCCTGTGTTGGTCTCCCTGCTCTATTCAGAGTCTACTTGAGGATTCTCTCTCCCTTTCCCTCTACCCCTCCCCCTGCTTGTGTGTACTTGTACACTCTCTCTAAAATAAATTTTTAAAAAATCTTAAAAAAAAAAAAAGATGGTGTTTGCCAGGCTTCTTCACTAACATAATTTTTTTCCCTCTCTAATTAGTAAGTATTTTGTGGAGAGATAATTTGAGATTGTATAAATATCCTGTACTTCATCCTGGCATCACTCACTAGTTTTAACATCTGTTGATATTTCTAGTATGAATTATTATTCTGACAGCTGCTAAATGCTAATTTTCTATTCCTTGTACATAATTAGCTAATATTCTTCTATAAAGAATAACTTTTTCATCTTTGCATTTATTCATTCAGTTTATTTATCTCTGTATGGACTCATACATTACTATTTTTATCAATGAGTTATAATCTCTAACCAGTATTATTTACTTCCATGTCCAGATTTCTCACATTTGGCCATGGGAGTCCCTTTAAGCTGTTACTATGTCCTTTGACATGTTCTAATCATTTTTTGAGAACTTCCTACTTTCTGGTATAGCTAGGCTTATTCTGTACTTTCCCTGATTCAAACTAAAATCTAAACAAGTAGGTGTGCTCGTTGCTGCTGGGATGATACTACTTCTGTCCTCTCAGATGACATAGTTAGGAAATACACTCCTGTAAGAATATTTTTCAAAAATTCTGTATATTTATGTGTCTATTTAGACATTGAAAACAATGAATTTATATCCTTAGCTCCAGTTCATATCCAAGACCCCTAAGTTTATTCTAGTTTCCTACTTTCTCTATTTATACCTCTTTTTTTCAGTCAGTAAGAAGTGTGCCTTCTTTTACCTCAGTATATTCACCTATTTTTTCAGTCCTCTTTATGTAGCCACTGTTAATTCCTGCTCATGCCTGCCTAATGGATTTTGGATTCTGGAGGAAACAAAAGGAGGCAAGAGAAAGAGGAATAGTTATTGCTAGATATTCTCTGAGCACTGTTCCATGACCTGGGCACTTGGGTGGCTCAGTTGGTTGGGCTTCCCGATCCCTGGTTTTACTCAACGTTGTAAGATGGAGCCCTCCCCGCCCTGCTCGGGCTCTGAGCTCAGGACGTAGTCTGCTTGGGATTCTCTCTCCTATTCCCTTTCCCTCCCTCACTGCGTCTCTCCCCATTCACACTCTCTCTAAAAATAAAATAAATCTAAAAAAAAAAATACCCTATCTATGACTTGACTTTTGTTTGTTTGACCTAATAATATGATGATATATCTGGAATATGTCACATATTAGTATATGTAAATCTGCCTCATTCTTTTTAATAAGTACTTTCTATTCCCTATGTATTATATATATGACACATAACAAACAACCGTGCATTGTCTGTGTGTACATGAGATTTTCCTAGATTAGTAGAATTGGACAGTAAAGGGTACTTTTGTTTGTGTGTATCTGTATATAGGATTTACCTGAGAATATAAATTATATGTATACGTATATCTTAAATTTTCATTTAAAAGGTAATAGAGGATTCTTGATCAAGATGAAAGTAATATAGTTATTAAACAGTTCTGAGTGTATTATTCAGTTTAAAGTTATTATGTGGAATAGGAAAATAACTTCTTAGGTTATAGTAATAATGTATCCTCATTTTACAGGTCAGTTTGTGGTTCTCACTATCATTTTGGTGAAACCTGACAGGATTTACTTTTTTCTTTCTTAGGTTATCCAAATGTGAAACATTTTTCTTGGGATAAATACTTAGAAGAAACCAATTCTTTACCTGCTCCTGCAAGAGCTTTCAAAGTGGTGAGTTAATCTGTTTTACACTATTTGATTAATTTGTGTTGGCAATGGTGTACATTCATTGAAATTCAAGAACAGAAAGAGAGAGTACAAGTGAACCAGAATAGGAAAGGGAGGGAAACAAAAGACCACAGAAGATGTTTTTGACTTCTTAAAATTTTGAAAGTCAAAGTTGTTACTGGAGTTTTTATTGTTCGCATCCAGAAAATACTTTCATTTTGGACCTGTCTCCTTGGAAAATAATTCTGCTTGAATTGGTATGGAATGAATTGTTGTGCTCTTATGGCAAACTTCTATTTTTCCAGGTAGATGTTCTGAAAAACCAAAACAAGATAGGATATTTTCTAATGAAAATTGTATTTAGCGATTCCTTTAGATTTGTTTATGGCAAGCTGAGATGCTGTTTTTCATTTTATTGCTATTAATCAGCATGTTTCATTATCAAAATACAAGGTCACCTGCTTTTTTTAATGGTATCTTTCTAACCGGAGTCATTGCATCTTACATATAACTTGGTAAGATTCAAAGTAAACCTCATTTCTTTGCAAGGGAAAAATAAGTAATGAAATGTATTTAAATTTTTTTTTTATCTCTAAAAACTTCTTTTATAATTTCTAGTTTTCTGTGAATTTAAAGAAAACTATATTAAATATTTAAAAAATATTTTAATGTAGCATAATTAGTCTGTCATAAGCATCACTTTTCTTTAAATGATTTTCTCACGTATAAATTGCTAGAGTTTTTAATGATAGAATTAATTAGAGGTATGGGCCCAAATATAGAAAAGAACATCCTAAATTTTTGAAAGAAAAATCATATTACATAAAGAAAAGCCATGTAAAACAGCATATCTGATAGTAAATTTAGGATTTAAAAATGAATAGAGTTATGACCTACTTAAGAATTTTTACCTGACTCTCTGACTTTAACTCAAGCTGTTACAAAGAAGAACTTGCATTGCACTTTGCTTTGAACTGGATAAAATTACATCAGTATCAGCCTGCATGTCTCCTGTCACAATGATACCAGAGAGAAAACTATGATTTATCTAGTTTGGCCTTCAGGTGCCTTGCATTGATTGGTTTTTATCCTTTACGTAATTTTCACACTTAATTTTCAGAGCCACTGTTTTGTTATACCCAATTTAAAGAACAGGGGCCTGAAGCTCAGAAAAGTTAAGCAATTTGCCTAACATAACAGTCACCTTGCCTTCTGCAGCTTGCCACTTTTTTCGAGGTTTGCAGGTTTCTGCTGAGGACTAACGTGTAGGTAGCTAAGGTCTAGGAGCAAAGGTCCTCCTTACTCATTTCTGTTTTTACAGGACGTATTCCATCTTGTATGTTTTGATGGCTAATTTTCCTTTTTTTAAAGACATCTGCTTTTTGGTCTGATCATTTCTAATCTCTGTGTCACTTCTCTGTCACTTTAAAGTTCTTCCCTCTTTTTCTGTAAATTATTTAAATGCTTGTTGATTTTTGCCAAGACGCCTTCTTCTCACTAATGAGAAAAACTTCTTGCCTTCCCTGTGGCTAATCAAATAACTGAAGCATTTTGGATTTTATCTTAAGATCTTTTGCTTTCTGTTTGCTCCTGTGGCTGGGTGCTCTGGCTGTTTCTGTTGCCTCAGGGTTTGGCCATGTGATTTGGGATTGTGTTTTTTGATAGGGAGGGAAAGGTCTAAAGCTATTGTAGGAACTTGCAGTTAGAAGGTTGATTCTGTAAATAGCTCATCTTACGCTGTCTTTGTGACGCGGAGCCCACCTTCTCTTCCTCTGAATCTTACAATGTAAACTTTTCTGTATGGCAGAAACCTCCACATGGATTTCAGAAGAAAATGAAGCTTGAAGTCATAGACAAAAGAAATCCCGTGTTTATTAGAGTAGCAACAGTTGCGGACACGGATGATCACCGAATAAAAGTGAGTGTACTCTGGTGGGGTTTTGTCTTTCGTTCTAAGATATCTTGGATGGAAACTTAGGCAGATATTTAACTCATGAGGTCCTGTAATTCATCAGACCGTGGGAATATGCAAATAAAACAGCTGCGCATCTTTGTCAATGTTTATCCAGTTTTTTCCTTTAATCAATGCAAGAATTTCTCATGTGTGACTGACAGTTACTATGTTGTATCTCCATTCTTTCTCCCAGCACACACTCGAAATATTAAAAGTCTGTCATAAAGCATAGAGTGATTTCTTCTGAATATGGCACCTCATTCTTCAATAGTATGCTCTTTTTTTTTTTTTTTCTGAAAACTTGCAGATTAATGTTTTCTGATGGGATTGTATTAGATGTAGACTTTTCAGAAGAAAAGTACAGAAGCACATCCTTTTAATATAGGATGCGGAAAGAGAAATAATCTTACAAAGAAGATCAGATTGTACCTTTCACAGGGTCAACGAATGTTCAGGAAGGTGGATCCAGTTTGTTCTGTTGGAGACTGGTAACGTCAAGGGTAGCCACAGATCCCAGTGAGGAGCCAGGAGTTCTCTTCAGCCAGAAACAAATGTCAAATGTCAGGTCCTTGACTGGCTGTATTCTTTAAGAAAAAACGCTTACAAAGTTAACTGTTTTCATGGGTGGGACTTAGAGACAAGTGGATTTCACCATTTGATAAGAAAGCAGAGAGCCAGCTTTTCACATGAAGATCCCCATTTTTGGCATCTGAGCCCTTCTCTGGAGCCTTCCAGTTTCTGCCAGTCTCCTCCCTGGTGGCTGCTGGGCGAGATAGAAGGACGGGGTTGGAATGTGCCGCTCTTGCTCAGTTCCTTACTTTCTGTCCCCCCCGTGGCCATGGGATGTTTGTTCTAGAATTCAGAGCCTTAGTGATTTTATTTCTCTACAAGGTAAGCCTCTACTCTCTGGCAGGGTTGTTGAAGGGGCAATTACCATGGTGCGGGGAGTTGGGGAGCACACTAAGGGAGTTCTCCTACCTGCTGCCACCAGATTGAGTCCTTCTTGGGTTCTGCCTGGTACATCCGTTTGCTCTGGTCCTGTTCTCAGGTGCCTAGGCTGCCCCCCACCCACTCTATCCTGTAGGTCAGCACTCCTTTGTTTGCCCTCCACTCACATAACTGGTTACTGTCACTTCTCAACTGACGGCCACTTTACTTCTCCATTTGTCCTCCTGGCTTTAGACCTTTGCAGATATAACTTTAATTTCAGAAGAGAGTGGAGATAAGCACCTGGGTCTATAATGTGCTTTACTGAGTTGCCTTTCACAAGAAGAGAAAATCCAACCTTTCTCTTTTTTTTTTTTTTTTTTTTTTGAAATTTTTGTCCTTTATTTATTCATGTATGTGTGTTTTTTTATATTACTTTATGAAATAAAATGTCTTTTATTACCTTGCTTTTATATGACAAATTTCCTTTGCTGAGAATTTTCTCCCAATCCTCTATTGTTTTGTTTTTTTTTAATTTTTTCCAGCATAATGGTATTCCTTGTTTTTGCACCATACCCAGTGCTCCATGCAATCCGTGCCCTCTCTAATACCCACGACCTGGTTCCCCCAACCTCCCCCCCACCCCCGCCGCTTCAAACCCCTCAGATTGTTTTTCAGAGTCCATAGTCTCTCATGGTTCTCCTCCCCTTCCAATTTCCCCCAACTCCCTTCTCCTCTCTAACTCCCCTTGTCCTCCATGCTATTTGTTATGCTCCACAACCTTTCTCTTTTTAAGAAATAGTGTGCTTTCTAAAATATTAACTGTCTTATTTTTGATTAGTTGTCAGTAAGGGGTATTAAGATTTTTTAAAGCTTCCAAATAATGCTTCTGGATAAAAATGTATCCAGTTTCCTAAACTGTAATTTTAGATATGTGTGAGTTAAGTGTTACTTACTGTATTTCGATCCATAATCGTCTTATTTTCTTCCTTCCTTCCTTTCTTTCTTTTTTTTTTTTTTTTTTTTTTAGAGAGCGAGAGAGGCTTAAGCAGGCTGCACGTCCAGCATAGAGCCCAGCTTGGGGCTTGATCTCACAACCTTGAGATCATGACCTGAGCCCAAATCTAGAATCATAATACACTTAACTGAGTGAGCTGCCCAGGTGCCCCTCATATTATTTTCTTTAGAATTTTTATTAAATTTAGAATTATTGCTGAGTTGCTTTCATATATAATTGTATTTCTAGTGGAACATTTGTTTTATAAATATTTTGTATGTCTCTTTTGGGTTTGTAAAAGTTTTAAGTATTTCATGTTACACATTTGTGTATCTTCCTTTCTTGTTCTTTGTTAGACTTTGGATTTCTTTTCAAAATAGTCACCAGCAAGAGTAAAACTATAACAACATTACTAAAGTGTCTGATATTTTGTTTGTTTAAAACCTCTTAATATGCCAGCAACTAAAGTGGTAGAATTTACAAGAGATGAAATAAAACTATACAGATGTTAATAAAAAGATTTCATCTGGGCTTCTAGAATGAGAATTTAGATTTGGGTTAGTATTAACTTTTGCATATATTATTTTTTATATACTTTCAGATAGCATTTTTAAGTATATTTGGTACTTATCAAAGAGAATTTTATTGTTACCTCTGTTCATAATATCTAAACTAAATTTTATCTCTGAAATTGTAACTTTAAACTACTAAAATTCTCCAGATTGTCTACCAGTCTAGTTTATAGGTGGTATTAGACTTATCTATGGTATCTAAAGTACATTAATCCTAGATAGATAACTTCTCATTGCCAAACTAAGTTTCAGTTTCATGGAAAACTATGACACATTGTGGTATCAACAGATATGCTAGATCTACCATAAACATTCTTAAAGACATATGTAAGGAAACTTTAAGAAAAACCCTTTTGTTTATTTATGATATCAAGACTTTCAGAGACTCTATTGGTGTACAGTAATGTACTAGTTAATATCCATGGGTCTCAATTCTGAGCGCACACCTCAGTTACTTAGACGTTGAGTAAACAACATAAGTATGCACAAAACCAAACCTGTGGTTTAACGATCTCCTAGGTAGGCTCAGTTGGTTTGTTTGTTTTTTCCCCCCTTTATCTCTTTCTCCTTTTCATCATTGAGAAAATTCTGATCTGTAGCGGGGGTGGATAACCATTTATTTGTTAGGATTGAGTTTGTTTGCTATAGGAAGATGCTTAAATTTTTAAAAAATTTAGTTTATTTACAACAAATGAGACATACATTATGTGAACATTGATTCCAGTGTCCAGGAAATGGAATTTAGGAATAGCAAGATCAGAATCCAGGGAAGTTTCATGTGTAATAAAATAGGGTAATCACTTGATTAGTTGAGAGTTAGGACACTTTAAACTTACTTTAACACTAAATTATGTGTGTTCATTTATTGGTAGCATTGATAGCATAAATTGGTATTTTTAGAAAATTATCATGAATGTCTTCTCACTGTTAATTGGGCATTGTTTTTGATCAGAGGAAAAGAAGGGGTTACTTTGACTTAGGTAATTTTATGTAAGTGCTGCTTTTATATTCAATGCATGTGAATGATGAGTAATTTTATTTGGATCCTTGAATTTTAGGCTTTGTAACTTCTCCTAATTAGCTGTGTGATCTCTTCTCTTCTTTAAGATAATACCTATGATTTCTTCCAGGTACGGGATTCTGTGGGCTTTGATTCTAGGATTGATTGATTTTCAGTTTGAGAAAGTGGATTCATTGTGAAGGACTTTATTTTGAACCTGTATATATGTACTTTAACAACTCTGTACTATTCTGTCATACAGATGTACCATAATTTAGCTAGCCAGTCCCCTAACGGTGGATACCCAGGTTGTTTTGTACTGTAAACCAAGAGTTGAGTTACTGAGATTACCAAGTCAAGGGTGATATATTTTAAGTGCTTGTTAATGCAAATAACATACCAGAAGTATTTGCTAATTAATACTCCTGTCAGCAGTCCAAGAGAAAGCTTTTTATTCTCATACCCACCAACTCTAGGAAATACCCAAGTGGCACATTTTTGACATGTTGAAAGAACTGCATCTTGTGATTTTAATTTGTAGTGTTTTGCTTATAAGTGAAATAGATTATCTTCTTATATGTTTACTAACTATACTTAGTTTCTTATTTATGAGTAATTTATATCTATTTTTCATCTTTCTATTGGGTTTTTAATCTTACTATGTTAACATATGATAACTATATACATTAAGGAACAGAGTACATTGTTACATATATAATGTATTTTGGAGGTTTCTCCTGGGCCTTCCTTTTTTTTTTTTTTTTTTTTTTTTGGTATTTTCCACTCATTACAGAATATTTGCCACTCTCAAGTTTTTAATGTTCATGTGGTCAATTGAACAGTCTATTCTTTCACGGCTTTTGAGTTTGGCATCTTGCTTACAAAGGTTATCCTACTCTGAGATTACAAACATGTTCACTCATGCATTGTTCTAGAACTTTTGTTGTTCAGCTTTTAATGTTTGCATTTTTCATCCATCTGGCCTCTGTTGTCTGGTTAGGAGTAAGGGATTCACAGACTTAAGGAGATGTAGCTGGCAAACTTGATGTAAAAGCAAAATATCTATAGCCTTTTGGCAAATCTTCCATCCTAAAAGATAAAGTATATGTAATAATTAAAAGCTACTTAGCTGATCCTTAGTGACCCTAGCTGGGGTACCAGGTGCTCTTCCACGTGGTGGCCAGTAACAGTGGCACCAACATAAAACCTTTTTGAGAGATACTGTAATTATTTATGAGAAAAAAAATGTTTTTTAGAAATGCAGTGGATGGAGAGATATTTTGTAAACTGGTTGTATTTCTAATAGGATGTTGAATTTGTTTAAAAAGCCTTTATAGCATACCTCTGGGAGAGTTGACATTTATATGAAAAGCCCTTGTGCCTCTCTACTACCCCCTCCCATTTCTCCGTCCCTGCCCTGATGTATTCATTATTCAAGGCATATTTACTGGGTGTTTGGCGTTGCTTATATGAAGACGTTATGTATTCAGGATGTTCTAGTGTTGGAAGATACATATGATAATATCTCTGTAGAAGTACTCCTGGCAAGACAATTCTTAATGGACAGATAATTTAAAAATAAGTCAAAAGTGCCTTTTTTTTTCTCATAGTGTAAACGAAGTAATTTAAATAATTGAAAAATGTATTTGGTATTAAATCTGCTGTATAATTTAGAAGAGAATGAAAATTGTTATGGTGGGTAGAACTTCTATTGTAGGGATTTTCGTGACCTGAACTGTACTGTTAATTTCTTTCTGTCATCCAGGTTCACTTTGATGGCTGGAACAGCTGCTACGATTACTGGGTAGATGCAGATTCTCCAGACATTCACCCTGTGGGCTGGTGTTCAAAAACCGGGCATCCTCTTCAACCTCCTTTGAGTAAGAGATATGAGAATAATTTAAATAAATGTTTCCATGTTCTTGTATGGGGTGTTTAAAGTGTTCTTTTCTCCTATCCTTTCTTTCTGTTTCTTTCTCACTGTACATTTTTTCTCTATGTAATCCTTTTCCTACATTTTCAGTCACATGACAGTCACAAAAATACAAAAGAAAAAATGTAATGTTTGAAAAAGCAAAGTTTGTATATATTTGTCTTATTTAGAAGTACCCCTCACCTTTTAAGATCAATACTGAATTTTTGGAAGACAGTTTGTCAGACTATCAAAATTTGATGTATCAGGAGTGATTTCATACTGTAGTTTTGCAAAATGTTACCATTTTGAGAAACTGAGCAAAGTCTACAAGGTCTCTATATGAATCATTACTTAAAACTTCATGTGATTTCGGGGCGCCTGGGTGGCTCAGTGGGTTAAGCCTCTGCCTTCGGCTCAAGTCATGATCCCGGGGTCCTGGGATCGAGCCCCGCATTGGGCTCTCTGCTCAGCGGGGAGCCTGCTTCCTCCTCTCTCTCTGCCTGCCTCTCTGCCTACTTGTGATCTCTGTCTGTCAAATAAATAAATAAAATCTTAAAAAAAAAAAACAACAAAAAAAACTTCATGTGATTTATAATAACCTCAGGAAAAATTTTCTTTAAATTCTATTTTTAAAAAAGTAAACATGGAAAACTTAACATAGTGTGATTTCTATTTGAAAGAAAACATATACATTGTAACAGAAAATATGTAGGAAATAGATTATTGTGGGGTTTTAAAATGTTTAGCATGTAGTCCCCCATCTAGTGGCTTCACTTCTGGATGCCCCGTATAGGCTGTGTAAACGTACAAAAGTTCACATGAATGCCATTTGTTATGCTGTATTTAAACTAACAAACCTTGGAAATAGAGATTGGTTAAATTCTGGTGCATTCATAATACAGACACTGCAACAGCCATAAAGAATGTTACCATCAAGATGGAAAGATTTACAAGACATGAAGTTAAAGACCAAAGAGAAAAAATGTTTCAGAATAGCGCACATCTATGTTATCCCTTATATGTGACTAAATGAAACAAAAACAAAAACTTGATACATATATAGATATACACACACACAAGTATACATGGGAATGCTTAGAACAACATCTAGCACATTACACATGGACATAAGTTGTCGGGATGAGGAAGTGTCTGAAATGTGGATGGGGTAGTATGAATAGGATCTGTAACTGTTTCTCTGTATACCAGTGTGGTGTCTGAAATTTTCACAGTATACCAGTATTCCTGTATTAGTTATGTTAGTTACTTGATGAAAATTGCTTAGAATCTCATTAATTCAAATTTAGGCGTTTCTGGAATCTGTGACATTGAAAGAGGTTTATACCAAAGTCTACCGTTTCACTATTGAAGAAAGATAAATAATGTGAACAAAAGCATAGGGAAAAACCTTTAAAAAGATTTTTAAGATTTTTAATTTTTATTTTATAGCCTTCTGGTTAATTTTATGCCCCCTTCTTTCTTTCTCTCATTTTTCCCCCCTTGTTTTCTTATAGACCCCTTAGAATTAATGGAAGCTTCCGAACATGGTGGATGCTCAACCCCAGGATGTAAAGGGATTGGCCATTTTAAGAGAGTGAGACACCTGGGCCCTCACAGGTATGTGTTGCTGCCACTCACACGGGGATTCCTTATGTGGTCAAAGAGAGGGTACCTATCCCTCACATGTGTAAGATAATGATTTCCATGTGTACTAATAGATGTGAGCTAATTCTATATTTTGATTTATATGAAATGTGGTTTCCATGGTGACCCTGTAAAAATGAAGAGCGTATCTGCAGTTAAGTCTTCCTGCATTCCTGAAAAAAGCATTCACAGTTTAAAATAGATTTACTCTAGCTATTTGCCTTTTCTTGACATCCTGACCAGTTGTCCAGACACTCATCTTCTGAAAGAGTCATATTGGGTTAACCGTTAATAATGAGAAGAAGACGGACCCTGTTGAAGGTCTTTGTTTGATAGAATATGATATGATTTGGGGACTCAACAATTTGAATAATGAGAAGTGAGATTATCATAGATTACCAGCAAAGATCACAAGAAGCACAAATATAAATAGTCACACTTGAGAATGCATTGATCCAAAACAATGTTTTTCAAGTATTTTTTTAACCCCTAAGTAACTTAAAAAAGAAATCAAAATTATGCATCTGAAATTTGATGTATTGTGTAGGCTATTTGTAGGGTCTTTGTAGGCATTTAAAAATCTTATGAAATACCTGGAAGTTCCAATGATTTGACTGTGATTTTTGAGGAACAGAAGCATCACGTGTCTAGGGATGTATTAAAATAACCATTTGTCGATGTAAGTGTTCTGACTGCATGTTAATTGTTTTGCCCAGTAAGGAAAATGGTCCCTTGTTTATCCAGTCTGTAAGCACTGTGAATCTGGGTCTTCTGAAAAATCTGAACATTGCACTACCTGTTCCTCTGAGACTTAATAGGAACTGTAAAAGTGATGTAATTAATGTTTCTTCCCTCTCCCTCCTTTTCTTTTTTCTTTTCTTTTCTTTTCTTTTCTTCTCTTCTTTTCTCTTTTCCGCTTCTTTCCTCCCTCCCTTCCTTCCTTCCTTCTTTCCTTCATCTCTGAATCCTCAAATACTGCTTATCTTCCTTTTGTAATCTCCTCCTGAGATTTTTATGGGATTCAATCTATTTTAGAGTAAATAGTATAAGAATAGGATGGTGATTCCATTTACAGATACCCACTTAAAAATCCTTTTCAGGGGCACCTGGTTAAGCCTCTGCCTTTGGCTTAGGTCATGATCCCACCATCCTGGGATTGAGCTCCCCACAGGGAGCCTGCTTACCCCTCTCTCTCTGCCTGACTCCCTGCCTACTTGTGATCTCTGTCAAATAAATAAATAAAATCTTTAAAAAAATAAAAATCCCTTTCAGAAGTGCCTGGCTCTCTCAATTAGTAGAGCATGTGACTCTCTATCTCAGGGTCCTGAGTTCAAGCCCTGCATTGGGCATGGAGCCTGCTTAAAAAATAATTTAAAAAAAAAAAAAAAAAAGGAAAGAATGAAAAACATTAAAAAAAAAAAAAGAAAAATTCTTTCATTGTTTGTGTAACTGCAAACCCAAAGTTAACATGATTAATGCAAACTGAATTAAATATACTGTATCTTCAAAGTTGTTTAGTGTTGCTGAGTGAAGGCAGCTAGATTATTTTTCAGACATTATATACGTCTAAATGCCAGAAATAACCCACTAGCATTAATAAATTTCCATTGTATATTAATAATTTCATTCAGTAAATATTTTTGAGTTTTTTTTCCCAATTATAACTAATGTTTATTGAGCATGTATTTCCCCTGCACAAGGTACTGCTCTGTTTTACATGTATGGATAACCTTCAGAACTACCCTATTAGTCTTAGTATTATTTTCTTCCAATTTTTGATGAAGCCACTATGGCACTGGAGAGGTTTATTGATTGGCTGCTGGTAGGGGGAACAGGGAATGGCACCCAGTCTAGCTTCAAGGGTGTGTGCTATTGACCTCTCCCGTCACAGTGCCTCTCAAGGCTCTGCTCCAAGAATTAGTCACAGCAACCTTCAAGGAACTCAGGGACTAATGGAGATATAAAGCTGTACATAATTTAATTAAAATATAAGGTACAGAACAGTAACATTGAACCTTTGACCTGTTACCAACCCCAAGATGTTCTTTGGACTGAGGCAGTTTGTTCAAATTATGGAAATTTGAGGAAAATTAAGGACAAGAATAAAGAAGTTTTTGTTTTTTTTAAAGCATGCATATTGATATTATGTTGTTGGCATGCAGTTGAAATATTTGTTTTGGCCTTCTGGGAAGGAAAGCCTCCTTAAAGCAACGTCCATCATCTCTTTAGGAGTGCTTTTGGCCTGAGCTGAGAGGTTTGCCTGTCACGGCAAGGTCTTTGGTGACAGTCCTGTTCCCTGCTTGAAGGCACTGTCCACTCATTATGACCACCTTTCCCCAGCAGTACCATGGACCTCTGAGGGCTCCTCCGCTGAGCCACACCCATTTCACAGAGTTTCGGTGATCCTCTCCAGAGCATTTCTTCAGCGATGTGGTGTCGTATCTGCCAAAAGAAGGGGGGCATTGTGGGACGAGTTGTGGAAAATTTTATGGAAAGATGCGGTAAAGAAATCTTTCCGTATAACTGGAACCGATAGAGAATTACTCATTTATTTGGAATGAAAGAGGAAGCAGTAGACCTTTGGGCTTGAAGACCTATATTGATAAAGAAGTAGCATCTGGTGTTCTGTCAGATGGAGGGTGTGACTAGCAGTTTTGTGCGTGAGCCTGGGGCAGAGCTGGTGGTTGGCTGGAGCCTCGGCGAGGAGGGGTGCGTGTGCTTTAGACAATTGGCAGCCTCCGTCAGCTCCTGCCCTGTGCTCTCTCCCCTTCTTCTTAGCCCTTTCCGCTGGCTTTCCTGAGTCTTCCCAACTGTGCTGTCCTATTTACAACACTCAGAGCTCTGTGTCCGGTGGGTTATTAATCCTTAACAGGCACAGCCTGTTTTCCATTTCATTAGTAGACTGTGGCATAGCTGCAGCCTCATGGATATTCTTGAAAAGGTTCATTTCTCTGGCACTTATTTTTGTCCTTGCTGAGAATGCTGTGTTTAGGAAGACATAATGAGAAAATTCTCTTTGGACTAATTTACTGAGAAACTGCATAAATCAAAACATGCATTCTTTGCTTAGATAACAAGGAAAGTTGCTCTTTTAAGCAAGAATAATCAGTTTTATGAACACATAAGCAAAAGGCTATGTTTTGACTAGCGGTTGCTGTTAGCTTCTCTGAAAAATTATAATAGTTGAATTTGATGTAAGAGGTGTTAGAAATAGAACATGTGTCTCGGCGATGAGACTTGAGAATGTGATGTTTTCAGATGTTGAAATGTAAATGATCAGTGAGTGAGTCGAATGTGGTTGTTATTCTTGTCTCTAGGGACATTCGGTAGCTAGATTGCTCCATGCTCTCTTTCTAGCAAGGGAGCATTAATCTGGGTGGTGGTGTGGTGTTTCCCTTTGTTGATTCATTCATTCGGACTACGGAAAGGTCAGAGAAGGGGAGGAGATGAAAGGAGAACTAAAGTTAAATGAAAAATATTCTGCATCTCTAGTGCTTTCAGAAGCAAATCTTTTCTATGTAAGATTGGATCATGGAGGAAATAAACAAGAACAAAATGGGGAGTATCTCCAGCAGCCTCTAAAAGGTCATCATAAAATCCATGGAGAGTTTTAAAAATGTGAACAGACACCTGCGAACTGTAAACATCGTAGTGACTGAACATCCATCCATCCCTGCATCCAGCACACACTTGCTGAGTGCTTGCTTTGGGCCGGCTGCAGGGTAAGGTGGTGGGCCGCACAGAGGAAGGGGTCCCTACCCCGAAGAAGGCCAGTCTGGGGCAAACAGGTTTTCGTAGAGGCATGAATGGAGTAGCACCCTTTTCCTGGGAGAAGCAGAGAACCTCCAAACGTGAGGCATGGTATGGACTTTTTAACGCTGTTGTTTATCTTTGCCGATGCTCTCTTACGCCGTCCCACGATGTGTTCGTCGGCTTTGGCTTTTTGAATAATGACAATAGGTGGGATTTATTGATGACTTCCTATGTTCCAGGCACTGTTGTAGGACTTACTGTGATCTCAGTTACTGCTCACAGCGGCTTTGTGAAACAGGTGCTGTTCTAATCTCTGGGTTACAGGTGAGAAAACAGGGTTGGAATAGTTAAGTACGTGCCCAAGGGTTAGACAGTGGCCGAATCAGAATTCAGCCGAGGCTTGGATGGCACTCAGTCTCTGCTTCTAACTCTTAGACTCTCATGTAAGAAGCATGTGGCCTGATGGAGCCTGACTCGGGTTTTGGTCAGGATAGTGTATGAGAACGATTATGTGATCACTCAGAAAACTGGAAATGTTACCTAATCGTTTAAATAAACGTATCCACAATTAAAAGGATTTCAAAGGTGGCAGTGGGGAATAGTGAATAAGGCAGTCCTCCTCCCTTTCCTCATCAGGTGGACCAGTCTGTCATAGGAAAAAACTGCCTCCTTAGAGGGACTGGAGGCACATTGACATTCGTATGTAAAGCTGATATGGAATTATTTGCCAGTAGAACAGGGTGTACCCTGATGAAATCCTCACGGTAGATAGCTGTGTGCCCCTGCATGAGTTGCTTCCTCTGTTCTCTGAGGAACTACGTCATGGTAAAGACTTATGTGTATGTGGATACGTGTGTGCCCCGTGTACATGATACACAGAGGTAGTACAGGAGAAACTAAAAAAGCCTAATGAGAACCCACATTCTCCGCAGAAGTTTGATCAGCACTGGTGAATGATAGTTTGTAACTTTTGAAACTGTATGAACCTTGTAAATTTAAGAAAAAGGAAACTGGCAAAGAGATTCACTTATGGGTCAGTGCATATTAGCTCTATGACAGCAGTATCTTGGTCGAAGACGGTACTCAGTTGGAGTCCATTGTCACAGATTAAAGCTGAGGGCATTCTTCGATATGGCGAGGTTACTGTTTGCCCCCATACGACATAACAGGACAGCCAGAGCTCATCATCGGACTCTGCCAAGAACTGGTAAAGTGACAGTGAGCAAGTTCCCTTTTTTAAGACTCAGTTTCTGTATCTGTAAAACGAGTGCTAGACAAGGAGCCAACTTCCCAGGGTTGTAGGAATTAAACAAGATGATGGAAGTAAAGCACTTAACATGTGTAATGCAGTTGAGCTGTGGAAATTACGACATTGTTATCATCCTCGTTTTACAAGTGAGAAGACGGGGTCTCACAAGTCGCGCCACTCTTGAGGAACTAATGGATGGAGCCGCAGAGCACCTTTAGGACCAGGTTCCTGATTTCTGTCTAGGGGATTGCCCATCGCTCCACGCATACTGTCACTTGAGCACACTTCATTTGCATTTTGCTTTTTTTTTTTTTTTTTTAATCACCACCCTCAGGAACCAGCTGGCTTCCTTCTCTACCCCAGAGTAGGTGTAGAAATGTGAGGTGTGTAAACCCATTTTACTTCTCTCAGGGTTCAAAAGAAGAGGGGGGTATCAGCATAAGATCATGGTGGGACTCCCTTGATAGATCAGCCCGGCCCATTAGTAAATCTCTGCTGGGAGGGCTGTGCTCCCTTCCCCTACTTTAAGACGAGAGTTTGAAATTCCTCTCTGGCCCTAACAATCCAAAGAGGCAGACAGTTAGACAGTAAGGCTGATTTTGTTCTGCAGTCTCGCCTCTCTGTGAGCTGTCCAATTTCATATATAGGGATCTTAGAGGTTCTTCCTTCATGTAGTCAACAGAGAGGTGAAGGGGATGATGTAAGAGTTCTAAACTGTAGCTCTTACCTCTTGTGCGTAGTTGGGGATAGGCAGCCCATCTTAAGAATATTGTGGGTCTTCCAGTGTGGGAGTGAGTGGGGTCAGGAACAGGCCTCTCATTTTCTTTACTTCATATCTGATAAAACCTGAGGATAGGTGCGTAGAGAGTTCTTCAGTCATTGTAAAGCCAGGTGTTTAACTGTGAGTGAAACGTGATGGTTGCAGTATTTTTGTATTAGTGGCATACTGTTTGTCCAAAAAAAAAAAAAAATTAGATTTTTTTTCTTGCTGTTCACAAAATGCAAGGAAATAAATTTGTAATAGAAATACACAATATGAGGAAGAGAGAATAGAACAGAGTTAAAGATGACAATCTGAGGCTTAGTTAATATATTTCCTTTGTCAGAAACAAAGATTCAAGAATAACAGGAGGAACTGGTTGTATTTCTTACCATTATTCATCAGAAGAGGGGGAGTTTATTGAAGATGATAAATTTGGCTTTAAGCATGTTTATCATGAGGCCACCTTGGGTCATTTATATTTGTATGAAACAAGATAGGTGGAAGGCAAGCTCCATGTCTCTTGGGGGAACCACAGGGAGCAGGGCCTCTCCCCTTCCTCAGACCTGTGGCAGTTACTGTGTGGGCAGAAAACCGAAATGTAGCCAAGCAGATGCTGCCAGCTGGGTCCTCCATCGGAAGGAGTGATGTGAAGGCAAGTCACACTTGGTGTTTGCAGCCTCTGTGGAATTGGGGTTGGGTGGCAGTTGGGCGGGTGTGGAAGTGGCTGAGGGGTCTGCAGAGTGAATGAAGGCCACAGCCCCAGGAGCCCCCCATCCAGTGTAGACTATGTCTGGGGAGGAGAGCTGGTTGGACCTTTCTTCCTGACACAACCTGATTGCCCAGTCTTCCTACTGAGTTGAATGATGCCCTTGTTGTAAGTTGATTTCTGCTCAATTTTGAACTGGTTTTTGTTACTTATATCCATAAACACTGATTAGTACAAATATTCCATGAAGGATTCCCTGAGGTACTTGAAGAATTCTTGTTTAGAAGAGACAATGGTGGTGGATTTTTCTTTAACATCATTACTCGATGAATAAAAATGAGTTAAAATAGCATGCCCATTCTCAATAAGATAAATTAAATAGTGGGCTCATTTTACTGAGCTGCTTCGTTGCTATGTGACATTGAGCAGGCACCATCTCTACTTGATTGTTTAATAAACATTCCACAATTCCTGATGTGGTCCCAAAATATCTCCTTCTCTGTCATCATTCTCATCTTGTTAGGGGGTTGGGAGAGAGAAAAGGCATCCTAATCACCACCCAGGTCTTCAGGCCAGAAACCTGCAGACCATTCTTCAGTCCTTCTTTGATGTCACTCCCCATCAGCCATCCATGCACAGCTTCCCTTGGAGGGATCACAGAAGTACCGTGACTGTTTGAGCCACCCAAATCCAAGTCACCATGATGTCTTTACTCTTACAAAACTACTTTTGCTCCAATTCTGTCTTCTTGAAATCTTCCCTCCACAAAGCATTCTGAGTGATTATTTTAAATTGTACATCACACCATATCATTCTCCTATTTGAAGGTCCTCTGCTGGCTTCACATCAAAAGTAACCTAACCAACTGAACTCATGACCATGGCCTACCAGACCCTACATAATACTTCCCCTGCCTGCCTCTAGTGCATCCCCTCCCCCTTGCTCACACACTTGACCATCACTGATCTTCCCCCACCAAGCTTTCCCTACGAGCTTTCCCTCCATTTGTGTTCTTCCCATTTCCCAGAATGCCCTTCTCCTGTGTGGACAGAGCAGGCGTCTTCCTGACCTCGAGGGCTCTGCTCAAATGCTGCCACTTCAGAGAGGCCCTTCCTCACCCCTGCAACAGCCCCAGCTTCTCTCTTAGGTCATACTGCATGGCATTTGTGATTATGTGAGGTGGTCTAATTTAGGTTTGCGCCGTTGTGGCTTCTCCTAGAATATCATCTTCATGAGAGGGGACATCTTGTCTTTTTATTTTCCATTGTGTTTCCAGTGCCTAGGAAGATAATTAGGGCTTAATAGATACTTGATAAATACTTGTTGAACAAATGAATGAAATAACTAACGATTGAAGTCACCTAAGCATTTTAAGCCTAATTTGTCCCATGAGAAGCCTTCCTCATAGGATATTGTAAAGCTTAAGTGAGATATTGTGCTTAGTACAGTACTTGATTATATAGTAAGAACTCCATAAATATTACTAGTTACTGTTTTTGTTATTGTTGGGTTAGCATTATATACATTTAAGTCAAGACATAAGGGAATGTTATTTATGTTTGTCTTTTGCATAGAGTGTAGAGCAGTATGAAGTTAGGTAAAATAAAGAATGTATTTTAGCTTACAACGTATCTGTGATAAGTTTTATAGACCACTATCAGAATCACTTAGTTTTCAAACTCTTCCCCCTCTTCTAGGAGAAGGTATCTGATTTTGGTGGAGAATAGACATGCATTGTTTAAAATTTTTCCCTGGGTGATTATCAACATTCCCACAATCACCTAGAGAGAGGAAGAGACATGTAAGACACTAATATAATTTATCTAAGATCCAACAATTTCCAGTTTTAAGGAGACTTCCTAAAACCAGAGGAGCAAGAAGAACCATTAGTTGGAGGGGTTCATTGTTTATTGGAGGCCTGAGGTACAGAGGTTGCCCAGTTGTTCTGGAGCCTGGAGAGCTGAGGCCTAGGCAGAGGATGATACTGACTTAACACTGATTTAATATTTAGTGGCCTAGATTTCCTTTGCTTAGATAGCAGGTGTGATCCCCAAGTGGGTCCTGAGAGACCAGCCAGGGGTGCAGAGGGCACCTATAGAAGGGAAGCGAGCTAGATGGGTCATGATCCAAGTTGGTGTCTGGGCTCCTTTGAGATCAGAAACAGGATTAACTACAGATTGATACAAGTATTGCCTAAGATATCAGGTGTGCATGTGGACGTGGAGCCAGGAACATGGGGGAACTGCCTTCCTTTAGAGGGACAGCTGTTATAAAGAAATGACACAGCCCTTGAGGATCCTGAGGCTGGAGAATCACTTTGGGAAGCAGATCTGCTCCATCTGTCCCATCAGGCTCTCTCTGACCCACCTTTATCGCCAGGCCTCCTAGGATGTCTTAAGCATTTCTCTCTTGGGGCTGATTGTTCTCATAGATATGCACAGGCTCTGCCCTTGGACAGTACAGAGGGGATCCTGCAGTGATTGTTGCTCAGTTCCAAAGATTTCATCAGATTGCGTCTGAACATCAAGTGCCAAGACACATTTGCTTTCAGAATATACTGAAACTGTGTCTGAGAAACAAAATATTGCATACGATACATTTAGTCATACATATACACATATGTAAATATATATAACATTCAATTAAATTTTGGAATTTTAGGTTCTGTAGCCTGTCATTTTCATTAGAGGTGTGTTCTAATGGGAATTTTCTTCCCTTTTTCTTTTAATGTTTTAGTGCTGCCAACTGTCCCTATTCAGAAATCAATTTGAATAAAGACCGAATTTTCCCAGACCGCTTAAGTGGTGAGATGCCTCCGGCTAGTCCATCATTTCCAAGAAATAAAAGGGCAGACACAAATGAAATCTCTTCATCTCCTGAAATCAGGTAATTAAAGTGATAATATTAGTGTTGTTTAGAAGTACTCTGGTTGAAAGAGGTTTTCTATCTCAGATGTTTTATGTTCTCAGGTTATCTTTTCTCAGACATTATTGAAAATGTATTTGATTTAATGTAAAAGGATGATGGAGATCAGTAGTGGACTTAAAAAAATTAGGCAGAGGGTTTTTAAAAGCATATCTACTCAGATAGGCTTAATTCTTACTTGTTCCTCTTCTGGTTGAACTTTTTTGGTGTTAGGAGTTTAGAAATTCCAGTCATTTTACTTCGTGCCAGTTCATATTTCTGTGAACATGTTTGTGAAGAATATACATTACTTTTTTTTCATTCTAAATGCTTGCATATATGTTATTTCTTTTAATTATTAAACTGTTAATTGCACTACATTTGACCCTTGAATGACATGGGGGGTTAAGGGTACTGACCCCCCGACACAGTGAAAATCTAAGTACACCTTTTAAGTTCCCCAAAACTTAACTAACAGCCTAATGTTGACTGAAAGTCTTACCGATAACGTAAACAGTTCATTAACACATATTTTGTACATTATAGATATTATATATGGTTTTCTTACAATGAAGTAAGCTAGAGGAAAGAAAATGTTATTAAAATGATAAGGAAGAGAAAGTACATTTACAGTAGTATATATAATTTATTGAAAAAAAAAATCCATGCATAAGTGGACCTGCTTAGTCCAAACCCATGTTGTTCAAGGGTCACCTATATGAGCTTATTCAGTTTTGATTTCACTCGTAGAGTTGAGTTGGAATGTTAAGCTCAGTGGATTATTAGGTAAAGAACTAGATTTTGTTTGATCTTTAAATAAAAGTCGTGTGCCCTTCCAGCAGCTGAGGATACTACTGAAAAAAAGCAGATTAGTGGAAAGGTATTCCTTAGTGTTTAGGTTTTGGGAGTTTCTTTTATGGAGTATTTTACTTATTTATTTATTTAAGATTTATTTATTCATTTGAGAGAGAGAGAGAATGCATGCACATATACGTGAGTAGGGGGAGGGGCAGAGGGAGAGGGAGTCCCCAGCAGACTCTGCACTGAGTGCAGAGCCCACCTCAGGGGGATCCCAGAACCCTGAGATCATGACCCAAACTGAAATCAAGAGTTTGAATGCTCAACCAACTGAGCCCCCAGGCGCCCCTTTCATGAGTATTTTAAAACCTAAGGCAACATCATTCTCTATTTAAATATTTTATAACTTCCATTCTTATGGATGAGCCAGGTGGACATTTGAATTAATTAATCTTATTCTAAATTCATAGCAATGTTAATGGAGTACTGGCATTTCAGGTCTCACTATCCTTATAAAAAAGTAATTTTATCCTATGGATGGGGTGAGCTGTAACTTCTTTAATTATTAACCACAGGAAGATGATTATTTTTTTTTTACCCTTAAAACTATGACTAATGTAACATAAACTCATTTTCCCCAACCCAGCACTCCAAAATGAGGTCATACCATGTGAGGAAATTTACTTTAAGACAAATAAAGCACTAATTCATATAGTAATAATTATAGATACAGAGTTCATTGACTCTGACTCACAAGGTGGTAAGACTGCCTAGCGTTTAGATTTCAGAAGCCAAGATACTGTTTAAAATATCAACAGAAGACTCTGAGGAGCAGGCAGACCTATCTCACAGGCTTTTCACTCACCTGACCCGCTCCAGGCCAGACTCCCAGGGCCAGAGTTTCCTCACAGCAGAATCTCCTTGGGACGATTTCCTAGGGTCTTCTTTAACACAAAATTTATGTAAAAAAAAGCTGTAGTGGATTTGACCATTCCAGTGACCTGTCTTCTCTGAAGTGTGGTCATGGTTCTTCATGTAATCACCCGGGATTTAGGGAACAACCACAGACATTTTTAGTTTTCTCTATAACCTATCACATATGTTTCACATCTAAATAGTTTTCTGCATCATAGATTTTTCTCCCATACTCTCTTTTGAGTGAGTGAATTCTGACCTGTCATTACTTTGTGTGACTGAATACTTAGACTTCTTTGTATTAAGGTCAGTTTCTTCAGGTGATCTGCTTTCATTTGGTACGTGAGTGTTCCATTATTCATGGTTTGAGAGACTCTTTGGATTTCTTCTTGCCTTCATCTTCCCAGATTTACTGTTTTTATTTTACTTTATTGTTATAACTGAAAAATAAACTGAAAGATTTGATTAGTTACGTGCAAAGGAAACATGAGGGAGATGATCCAAATGACCCCTCAATTTTTAAGGTGAACATTTTTTTTCTCACTGTATTTTTTACACAGAAGTGTATGTAAGAGGTGATTGCAGACATTTTGATGTTGTAACCTAAATGCTTCATTAGGCATACTTGAAAACACAATATGTTTCAAAATAACACAGATCCATTTACTCTTTAAAAATTTTAATTTCTTCCTTAATATTTTTGAAAATTGACTTAGGATTACCTTTTTCTACTGCAGGCAGTCACTGGTTCTCTCAGCAATCCCAGTGGCACTGGGTATTTTAGATACAAATGATCATGAGGTGCCAACAAAGTAAATGCGAACAGATAAAAGAAAGGCTGTTAATGAAAAAATGTATCTGATGGCTTGATAATGGTTGGTTTAGGGTAGAATTAACAGGGTAGAAGTTGGCTGGCTTCTCTGCTCTAAGGGAATCTGTGTGAACATATTTAATATTTTTTTTCCATTTCATAAGTAAATATAAAATTTTTGGATTGTTGATTTCTTTCACCTGGACTTAAGAAACTAGTGAGCTGTGCAAAGCTCTGAGAGTGACTAATAATAAGCCCTCAGTAAATGTTAGTTTGTATTAACGGGGCAAGAGGAATAGGTTACCTATTTGTTGCACGGCATTCTTTTATTCTGGCGGAGCAAAGGAAAGGCTGGCCCATTTCTTTCTTTCCTTTTCTTTTTCTTTTTTTTTAATTTATTTTTTCTCACTATAGCACGTACCCTCCCCAATATTCCTCAACCTGCCACCCCATCCCCTCCAGCAACCTTTAGTTTGTTTCCTGAGATTAAGAGTCTTTTATGGTTTGTCTCTCTCTCTAGTTTGATCTTGTTTCATTTCTTTAAATATAGCATTGAAGACAATTCTCACAATACCAGATTATGTTCTCTCTCCTTTTCTCATATTCATTACATACGTGGATAGAATTTTTCATTCAGGTTTTAATGCATTTTCCTTGCATCCTTTGTAATAATTTACTAACTTTGGTAGCCAGACTCTACCAGATTTTTTGTTTGTTTGTTTGGGTTTTTTTTATTTTGGTAATACACTTTCGGACAGCAAGAGACCATTTGTCCCCCCAGAAGTGGACCCTGAGAAAAAGATTGAGTTGCAGGTGGTTTATTTGGGAGGTGAGGAAGACCTCCGTGGGGGAGTGAGGAAGTGAGCCGGGGAAGGGGAGACCGCCCATGAAAGCTTTGTTGTCACACTGATTACCGCTGTGGACAGCAGGGACACAGTCCTGCTGCGACCATTCTGGGAGTCTGTGTAAAACACACAGTCTCAAAGTTTGCCCACCATGAGGCTGAAGGAGTGGAGCTATTTAAACAGCGGTTACCTTCAGTCCCAGAGCAAGGCTGCCAGGGGAGGAGCACACAGTCATTTCCCTGCACATCAGCCCTGTTGCACACCGAGCAGCCGGAGCCCAGGTTAGTCCTTCAGGGAGGCGGAGTGGGAAGACTGTGGAGCTGGCAACGTGGCTGGAAGGGGAGTGCTGTCCAGCAAACAATGGGCTGGGCATTGACCGCAGCTGCTCTGCCACCCATCACCGCCCTCTCCTTCACCTGTTTCAAATGCCAGAGGGTCACCAGGCATTGCTTTTGATCTGGAAGCTGATGCAGCCAGGCCAGATAAAGTGACAATGCAAGGAATGTGTATATCCTTTTCAGACCGCGACCATTATTGTAAGGGCAAGTTGGCAGGCCACCTGCTCAGGCTGGGTGTGGGGACAACTAATGTTCCAAAGCAGTAGCTCCTAGACTTTGCATCAGAGTCTGAGGGACCTTCTGAGAATTCAGATTTGGGGGCCCGGGCAAGCCCCACCAGAATCTTCCAGGCTAGAACCCAAGAGTATGCATTTGAAAATTTGTTTGTCCCTGCTCGACACTTGCAGTGATTCTCCATTACCCTTGAGATGAAGACCATAATTCTGAGCCTGGCCTGGAAGGTCCTGTGTTCTCTGGCCCCTCATGCCCATCTCTGCCAGGCTCGTTTTTAAACTAAATGCTTTAACCACTGTGGTCCTCAGACATCCTTTGCACTCTGCCTAGAGCCTCCAGGCCTGCCGTCTCCAAGCTCATCTCTCATTTTGCAGGCTTCAAGTTCACTGTCATTCCTTTGGGGAAGCTTTATCTGATCTGCTGGAGTGTAGTTCAGGTTCCTCATTACGCTTCTTCACAGCACACATCCTGATGCCACTGACGGTTTCAGGTATATACTTCCGAGTCTGTGTACTTTCCTTGACAGTAAGCTCCAAAAAGGCTGGGCCACATCTTCTCTGGTTCTCTGAGACACCCCAGCACAGAACATGCTGCCTGGCACCCAGTAAGGATGCAAGGTGACCTCGAAACATCCACCAGCCTTCAAAGGAGACAGATCAGTTATATAATCTAAGAGGCAACCGCTGTATGAACTTTTTGTTCTGGTGAAACAGCTGCATTCTTCAGTGTTGTAAGGTCTCCACACTGGGTATCTATTAAATGACTAGATGAACCCCCAGTCTGGCATACATACTGGCACTCTTTTATAAATTTGGCAGTGCTTCCCAAAATGCTGTTGTCTTAATTCCTGTCCCACACAGGAAATGCTACCTTTTTCATTCTCCACAGGAAATGAAATTTTCATTTCATATACCGCAGAAATGACAGCATTTATATGGCAAAGGGAGTGAATGGGGCCGCCTCTTATGACCAGATGGGGGCACTTGTAAGCAGGGACTCAGGGTATCCTGGCTGGTAAGCTCTGCCCCACATTAAGATGGCTTCCCTGTGAGTCCTTTTATAGGTGTGTTAAATATTCCGATCTGTTTTCCTACAGCAATACGTCAAACCCAAAAGGATGGTTGGGTTATGTGAATTCCTATTGTGTATTTAGATAGAAATGTGAGTCTGCAATCCTTTTCCGGTTAGCCGTTGATTCCTCAGACGTGTAGGGAGTGTCTGCGTTGTGCCTCGTGTTTTCATTGAGATGTTTCCCTCACTTGGGAGAGCGACAACAGTGTCCCTGCCCTCTCAGCACTCCTCGCCACAAGATGGTGAGTCAGGGGCTTTCCCAGTCCAGTCAGGGGCCAACTTTTCCCAGGGACTGGGACCTGAAGTCTCTGCATGTCTACCACTGAGTAAAAGTATGTGTGTATTTCCTCTACATCTTAATAAACCTGGGTTTCAAACTTTGTTTTGCATCAGACTCATCAGATGTTTATTAAAATGCAGCTTTCAAAGTACCATCTCCAGAGTTAACGGATTCAGGAGGTATAAGGTGTATCCCAGTTCATTTTTAACAAGAGCCCCCAGGAGATGGATGCAAGTGATCTTGACACCAGGCTTAGAGAATTATTATTCAGTATAAAGACCCCTCTCTGGAGTAATAATTCACAGTGTGTTACCCATCAGAGAACATCGGCATCTATCCCACATAGGCTCATTTTCGTGAAATCTACCCTACAGCTGCTTGTAATTGTGTTTCTAAATTAGGTGCTCTCTCTATTAAAAATCATGGAATGCTCTAAGCTCCCATGTTGTTTAAGCCTGCTTAGACATAACCACAGAAACACAGTAAAGCATGTTTTAAATATCTGCTAAATGCTTGTGTTACCTTGCAAGGCAAAAGCCCATTGCTAATCTAAAGCCAGTGAAAAATTTCAGTCTGTTCAGCTCATTATAGGCCATTAAAATGGCTTCTCAAGTTGTAGGACCAGTGTTTCTGCTCAGAATTACAGAGAGCAGTTGTAGGAATTGCAACTATTAATCTGATTTATATTCCTAGGATGAATCCGATTTGCTAGTCACTCCAAGAGCTAGTCTGCACACTTGAGGAGGGCTCTATTAAGCAGATGGGAACACAAGCTAACAGAAATATGAAACTATAAGCATATAAAAATCTCTTTACTTTGCAGAACTGTAAGATCAAAGAGAGTAACATTAATTTAGAGCCAGAAGTTCTAAAAGATTACAAATGCTAATTAAGAATCTTTTGGAACTTTGTTTTGCTTTTTGAGGCTTTCTGAGCCTGAGGGTTTGTTGTTGGCAATTGGAGAAAGTCCCTTTTGATGACTAGGCATTAGCTGCCCATGTAAAGCCTGTTTCCTCTGTCAGCAGGCTGCCAGATATGGATCAGGAGCGGTGCAAGTTTAAAAATATTCCAGTTCCTGGGAACCTGAGTCAAATCTGTGTGGTTGTTTGTGTGCACCAAAGAGAAGCTCAGTTTTAGTTAAAACACTCACAGTTCTTTTTTTGTTTTTGTTTTTAAGATTTTATTTATTTATTTGACAGAGAGCAGGATCACAAGTAGGCAGAGAGGGAGGCGGAGGGAGGGGGGAAGCAGGCTCCCTGCTGAGCAGTGAGCCCAATGCGGGGCTCAACCCCAGGACCCCAAGATCACGACCTGAGCCGAAGGCAGAGGCCCAACCCACTGAGCCACCTAGGCGCCCCAGCACTCACAGTTCTTATGCCGACCACTGGGACACCAAGGCAATCATTCAGAGTGTTAAGGAAGCGATGACTCTGTTGTTGTATGTCTGTGAAGTCGGGGGAACAATACTGAACCGGGTTTTATTTTATCCCCTTGAACAGCACTAATTCCTGACTCAGATGACTCTTTTATATATAGTGGAAAAACAATGACATCTGTTTACTTTTCTTTGACAATGTAAAAGCTATGCAGTCTTGCTCTTCTTATAATATGTGGTCTTTGTTCCCCAACGCTCGCCTCATTGATTAGGGCTTTACATTTTATAAGAGGATTGATCAGTTAATTGCTGAATTAGTTTTTCTGGGGGTCTTTCCTTGGCATTTGATAATATCCACTGTTTTGTCTCATTGTATTACTTTTCTTCATTAACATATGTTCCTTATGCTAAATGCTAATTTAATGGGCTTATTAATCAAAATGTTTTGTTTTTAGACATTAGATAAATAGTAAACCATGTTTCCTTCCCTTAGGCCATGTTTATGAAGACACTATTAAAACCACTGCTAGGGGTGGCTGGGTGGCTCAGTCATTTAAGCGTCAGACTCTTGATTTCGTTTCAGGATGTGATCTCAGAGTTGTGATCTCGGGGTCCTGAGATTGAGCCCCATGTGGGGCTCTGTGCTCAGTGGGGAGTCTGCCTCTCTCTCTCTCTCTCTCTGCCTCTGCCCCCACATGCATGCGCCTGCTCGCGCTCTCTCTCTCATGCCCACCTCCCTCCTCTCTCTCTCTCAAATAAATAAATAAACCTTTAAAGACTATTCAGATGTTAACCATAGACATAAAAGTTTTAATCTGACTTGTTACATTTGCCATCTTTTCTGAGTCCTTTTGAAGAGGTTGTGCTGAGGCTGTGCGCCCACGCTCTCCTCTTCATTTGTAGGAAGCATTTGGAGATACCGCAAGTAATCTTTTATAATTCCTCTAAAGTATAAACCGTGAGATTCTCTTCATTGGATTTCTTTTTTCCTGTGAGTGACCTCAGCCCAGAAATTTAGCAAAAAAAAAAAAAAAAAAGAATTTGCTGGGGGCATGCAAAAAAGACCTTTTCACATTCAAAACAGAAATGCCTGTATTTTTTTATAGGAACCTCAGCCCTCGCTGCTGTAGTCACTGTGTTGCCTCTTGTTACGAGGGAATACAGGTAACTTTTCAGCTCTAACAAAGCCCCTGTGCGACTAGAATGAGCTCTGCTGGAGAGAGAGAAGGTGGGGTTATTTCAAGCTAAGAGCCAAATCAAACTCATGCTGGATTTTGAGGTATAGCTGAAATCCCTGAATTGAAGCAAAGTAATTGTTTCACATTTTTTCAATATTGTTTTTAACATACTGGGGACTAATGGAAGGATAATTGTTTAGGGATTGTTTTTAAATGAAAAATAAGCAAACTTGAAGAAATGTAGCACTTTGCATTCAAATGTATCCTGTTACTATGTATTTACCCTTCTGATGTTTGTTTTGCTGATAATTACCACAAAGTATATTTAGAGTAAGATAGTAAGACATCTAAAGCATGATACATAATTACAGAGAAAAACAGGATGCTGACTCATGTAAGGAATTCATTTTTGCACTTGAGTGGAATTTACTGTCTTAATTAAAAGCCTAAGGAGTATTCTTGAGTAAGGTTTAAGCTATGGTTATATTTCAATTCAGACTAAAGAAATATTGAAATAAATTGGTACTTGAAAATTCTAAAACCTCAAGAGAAATCGCTGTATTCCTCCTCCTTTTCTATGGGTTTTTTACCCGCATTAGCTCACTTAATCTTCACAGTGCCTTATGTGGGGCTAGGTGCTATTATTACATCACCATTCAAAAATGTAGAACCTCTCTTGGTTACAGATTACACAGCTAGTCAATAGCAGATTATAGCCCAGGCCATCTGGCTGTAGTCTGGCTCATAACTTTTTCTAAAAGTTGTAAAACTTGAAGAAAACAGGTGACAGTGGGTGATTTTATCCCAAAATGTAAGTAATTCTTAAATAGTAGAAGCTGCCATTGATCATGCTCCTGCTTCTGTGTCTGGCTGTGGGCAGCATTTTCTATTCATTATTTTATTGAGTCCTCAAAATGCCGGTGAGGAAAAGGATTTATTACCCTCGTTTTACAGAGGATACAGCTGGGAAGTAGGGAAGTTAAGTAACTTGCTAAAGATCATTTAGAACTAAGTAGCAGAACTGATATTGGATCGAGGTCTGTTTACTTCCAGAGACCATCTACGTGACCACTCCGTGTTCTGATTCCCTATACTCCTGCCCCCTGCTCCTTCCTAAATGAAATTTTTGGCACTGGAAAGTTGATAAAGGGGAGAAAATAGAAGTGTTTTTCTGTTCAGCAAAACTGTACTACTAAAACACAACATCAAAATACTTGGTTGTCTTTTTTTAAAGAGAATCTGTCAAGAAGCATATCGGTACCATGTTCCAGAGCGTATTATAAAGTTACCACAGAGTTGAAGCATCCTGATAATAAACATTGTTTTGTCTCTAATTGGAAGACCTGTGCCGCTGGAAAAACTGTTCTTAGGAAATTGAAATCCTAGATCAAGGATTTCATTTTTGCGCAGAGGAAGAGACCCATCATGACACCCCTTGAGTAAGAATTGGCCATGAAACTCCTCACCTTGTAGGAGGGAGAAATATTGGTTACCCAAATGAGAAACCAATTTTTATTTTAAATAAAATACAAAACAAATAAAAATGAGTCAGATTCTTCATGCCCGACCTTGTCACTAGAAGACGGGTAGACTGTATCCTAGAGAAATGCAAGGGTAAAAACCAGCTAATAATTAAATCTGATTATGGATTTTGGTGTCAGTAAGACCTGGTGCTATACTTGTCCTTCAAATTTGACATTATCTTCTTAAGTTTCAGTGGCTATAAGAACAGAATCTTCTTCCAGCAATTACTATGAAACATTGGATATGTAAAGATCTCAAACAGCCTTTGGTGCATAGTATGTTCTTGTAACTTTTCTTATTGTTAACTGCTCCCACATTTCTAGATGTGCTTAATTAGGGTCTGCTTTCTTCAGTGGTTTTGTTCATCCATTTATTTTATAACACTTGCTCTAGTAGACTGCTCAGGTGAACCCACTGCCCCACCCCTCCAACTTCCTAGCTCAATGACATACCGTGTAGAACCCCATAGGGGTTTAGTCACTTTTAATTTTAAGGAATTAGCAGAATCAATCTATTAATTGGAAATGAAACATTCAGTAGACATTTCTTCCAGAGTCCTTTACTTGAATTGTGTTTGGCAAAGAGTAATATGCATGTTTATATATTCCCAAGTTTATATGGGTTCAGTTTAATGACATATCATGAGTTGTAGTAGGGAAAATGGAAACTGAATAAGCTTCTATAATGCAGCTAAATAAATAATAGAAAAACAGATGGCTTCCATTTTGCTTCTCTGGGGATGGATTGCAGCAGATTCAGCCCCGAAGAAACTTTTTGGGTCAGAGGTCTTATTTTCCTTTTCCATCTCCTTTCTCTCCAATCAGATGGTCCTCTTCTTCCATTTCATGAGATAAATCATTGACATTGTATTTGGGCATAAGAATACAATAGACTTGGCTCATATTTAAGTCTTCTATCTTTAACAAAACTTACTTTAAAGGAATGTTGTGCTTTATTAAAACCACAAAAATATGAAACTTATTAGTGGACAATTCTGATCATGAAAATGAAAATATTTGAAAAATTCTGAGACTTAATTTTAGCCTTCGATCTCAGTTTTTCTTTTTTTTTTCTTTTTCTTTTAACCATTCATTAGAGTTTTCAGGAAATCTACAATAACTAATTAGGAATTTATTGATTCTGAAAAAATGCCAACTTTAGTTATATCACTATAATATTACTTTTTTTCTCATATTAAGATTGTTGTGCACAAACAACTTTTCAGTAGTCAAACTACTGGGATAGACTTGTGTACTCAGAATATTATTTCTAATTTAATATTAAACAAGTTCAGAAGATCATAGAAGCTGATTTTAACATAGGAAGCTGATTTTAGCATGTTGTAATTACCACGTGTAACTCCAGCACAGTTTTTACAGAGAAGACCGTTTTCGATTAATGTCATTTCAATTAATGTCTTTCTCCAGTTATCAGTGATTTTCTTATTTTTCTGCATATTTCCATCTACACATTTTATGGAGAAATGATTCTCTCTCCATAATCATTTAATTGATTGCACTTGGAAGGAGATATGTTTATATTTTGTGTTAACAGTGGTTTGTCCCCATTCTCAAATAAGCAAGTTTTCTTCGGCATTTGTGATAAGTTGTTTTTAGTATGAACTTATTAGCCAGGGAGCACAGATCTCAATGAAATTTCACATGTGTCCATGGAAATGATCTTTCTAAGAAATAGTGAACATGTATTTATGGCATACTTACTGTGTTTGAATTGTTGTGTTAAATTATCATCATTCAAATGGAGAATAAATTAGTGCCTTTGTAATTAAGATCACACATCTTCTTTATATTTTGTTGGGATATTTGGTTTCAAATGTGTTACCTTTTTTCTTAAAACTTTACAGTAGAAGTGCGATCTGGATCTTTCAGAAACCCATAAAGGTGACAATACATGAGAAACAGTATGACATCATAAATGCAGAGTATTATAAGGGATTGAAGTGTGTAAACCAGGGATCATAACCTCAACAATACCAGGAAATTGGAGATTGGGATGTATTTTAAACTCTAGGAGTGGAAAAATTGGGTTGAAAATTTTTAAATACTTGAAATTTAGCTTTAAAGAAAATAGAAGTAGTCTGTGCTTGGTTCCCTTTAATGCCGTTTTTGTCCCTGACTTAAGGGTAAAGCTGTGAATTAAGATCGTAATGATTCCATTGCATTTTGGAGCATTTCGGCATGCTTAGATTAGCATCGGGTCATTCCTGGTCAAAAAGAGTTGGAATCAGTTCAGCCTACACATTTGACCTAAGCCATGAAAAGCTTCCTAGAATTGAGTTTGATTCTCCTGGGCCAATCTCAGGCTCAAGCCCAAATCACAGAGCTGAGTGTAGTATAAATGCTACTTGATTAAATGGTCTGGACTTTCAAAATATTTTCTTTCCTTACATTGTAGCTTTACTGTACAGTAAAGTAAAATTTTTCATGAATACATGTCCCAGTGTGAAGTTGAGTTATTCGATAGTTGAATTTGACAGAAAAGTTCACCTAATAACATTCTTAGCTTTAAAAATCTCCTTTCTGAACTGTAAATCAAAACTGGTAATGAAGAAAATGGATGTTTAAAGATGTTTTAGTAGGAATTGCTTCTTCGTAGAACTGATAATCCTTTCAAACAGTTTAGTGGTGACATGTGTTTTTACGTTGTTTTGTTTTGTTGGTCTTTTAAAGTTTCAAGTTTTTATTTAAATTCTAAGTAGTTAACATATAGTGTAATATTAGTTTCAGGAGTAGAATTCAATGATTTATCTTACTTACCTGTAACAGTTGCTGAGATGAAGTGCTGAACTATCCTTTGAAGTGCATCTATTACAAAATATTGATACACCTGTTTTTCTCAGAGACCAGCATGCTGATGATGTCAAGGAGGACTTTGAAGAGAGGACAGACAGTGAAATGAGGACATCGCAAGAAGCCAGAGGTAGCCATAATAATCTCATCGTATTGATGGATATTACTATTAATACTCAACTATCAGACTTGACTAGAGTATAGTAGCCACTTCTGTATTAAAGATAAACTTTATTTAGTTGTTTATTCTGTTATCACAGGCTCTAAAAGTTTATTGTTCAGGATAAAGGTATAGTTGACCTTGTGCAATGTGGGTTTGAACTGTGTAGGTCCACTCACACATGGCTTTCTTTTTTTTTTCCAGTAAATACAGTACAGTCCTATAAATGTATTTTCTCTTCTTTATGATTTTCTTAATAGTGTTTTCTTTTCTCTAGCTCACTGTATTGTAAGAATACAGTATTGGATACATATAATAAGTGTTAACTGGTTAGGTTATCGCTGAGGCTTCTGGTCAACAATGGGCTAATAGTAATTACATTTGGGGGGAATCAAAAGTTATACAGATTTAAAAAAAAAGTTCTACACAGACTTTTGACTGTACAGAGTTTCGTGCCTCTAACCCTTACATTGTTCAAGGTCAACTATAGTATGTAATTCATAGTGGATTCATCTGTGACCTATATTTACAGTCTCTTTGACATATCTGTTAAATATTATATATAAAATTTGGGCAGCATTCTATTTGGTTCTTGTGATGTATTTTCTATGGTATTGTTGATGTCATTTCCTTCATATGTTTAAAACTCACCTCAGAATGTGTATTGAAATCCAAATGGAATTAATATGGTCTTAGTCTAATACCACAGAATGAAAAGAAAATCATTTGAACAAATGTTTTAAGTTGTATTGGAGAAAGTGATTTGTCTTCCATCTTTGCTAAAAACACATTACAGTGGCTTAACTAAGTAATGAAGTCGTACTGACTGTTGGTATGGATTGTATTTATGACTTACACATACTTACTATTTTTTTTTATGAGAAAATGTTAGCCTGATTGGGATTTTAATGATCTCCCTGGAGGCTTTGCTTTTTCATATGTATTTTTTGCTTTAGATTATCATATGAGATTTGAGAACGGCACCTAAGGACTGTTTGTCTGCAGTGACCTGTTCCATAAGGGATGGTTTGATTTCCATATCTGATTTTTAGAAAGCAGTAACCTGTGATTATTTTAAAGGTTACATTCACTGCTGTCTTCAGCATGTTTTGTTGTGTTTAATTTAACACCACGTACAAACCCTACAGATGGCCAGGGTTTGAATCCCTGCTCTGCCACCTGCTCACTGTGATTTTGGACATGTCACTGAGCACCCCTTATCTACCCAGAAGCCTAATGATGGTAACTCCCTCCTCAGGTTGTCATGGCGATTAAGTGCTTCTGTAAGTTGTTTCAAACAGTGCCTGGCACGTAATAAGTGCTGTGCAAGCTTTTGATTATTTTAAATGTTTCTGGCCATTTAGAAAGGAAGAAAAACATTTACAAGGATTTTGTCATCAAGGTACATTGGACTCTCAGACGAAGGTCTCTCTGATGAGGGCCTCTCTTTGTGAATGGCGGTTAGGATCACAGCCTTCATTCCTCTCAGTGGTACACATCGCTCTGGGCTTCAGTTTCCTCCTGTGTAAGATTAATGTAGTCCTAACATAGCCATGTCATTAGCTTATCGTGAGGATTAAATGCCCCAGTGGCTCAAGTATTAGCTGGTGGTAGTAATAGAGTAATAGTATTGTGGAAGATGTGTTTATTGCATGGAATTCTCTCATCATTGGAAATCCAGATAGAAGCAGAATACAATCTTCTAGACTCTGAACTTTTTGAGGGAGTAAAACTTTGGTAAACTTTTCAGTCTGTTCCTAACTTTGATCTATTTAACTTTTATTGGGTTTGCTGAGCTGATTTTGATCATTTTTTTTTTTTTTCTGGAAATGATCTGGAAAATTACTATTCTCTTAATAGTGAATTTGGCTTGATTAACATACAATATGCATGGTATTCTCTCTTTGTCTTTTCAAACTTTATTTTTGTCCTGTTTTTCTTGATTTGAATTACCTCAGTTTTTCTGTTTTACTCTCTCTGGAAACATTACTAGGATTCATATATAACTCTTAATTATTACTCTCACCTACAAAACCCATAGTTCAATATGCATATATTGTTTACTGTCTTATTTTTTGTTAGTGAAAGGGAGAGAGCCTCATAAAATAAGTTGCTTTGAGAATTTTTGCACATACGTTCCTAAGTGAGATTTGGCTATTAGTATCTCATCCATTTTTAGCCTCTTAAAATGAATTTGATAACTTTCCTTCATTATCAGAGTTTTGAAACATTTTCTATAAAGCTTTCCCAAAACTAATTTCATCTGTAGTAAAATCATGCTATGATTGCCAGCTGGTCTTTAAACCCAGGAAACTTCTTTCGGTTATAATTTTGGTTATCACTTGTGCTCTATTCTCTCTGTTGACTGTTAATACCTATTATTCTTGAGTTAGACCCAGGGGATTATATTTATATTCAAAATATTTAACAGTTGGTTTGGCATTCAACTTTGCATAAGATAGTTAAAATTAACAGTGGTCTTAGTACTGGAGGAGAGTTTTGGATGTTCTCCACTATGCCAAGAGTTACCCTTAATTGCTGGATCTTATGAAGTCCAGTTAAGGGCCTGGCTGCCTTGGGGGAGGGTGGGATTGGAATGGGGGAGGGGGAGCATTGTACCAACCAGTATGGAAGTATTTTAGGGTTTTTTGTTTTTGGTTTTGGTTTTTGTTTTGACAGGAAGAACAAGCATGGGAAGGGGGAAGCGGCGAGGAGGGGGGAGGTGGAATCTTTAAGCAGGCTCTACACCCAGCACAGGGCCCAGTGTGGGCTCCATCACACGACCCTGAGATCATGACCTGAGCCAAAATCAAGAGTCAGACACTTAACCAACTGAGCCACCTAGGTACCCCAGTATTTTAGTATTTTCACAACTTTTATATATATTTGATGTTCTAGGCATCTTTATCCAGTTGGAATATCTTACTTAGCTTCTTGCTCTGCCAAGTCTACTACTTACCACCTTTAACACGAATTTTAACAGCAGTGGTTTTTATTTCCCTTCAGTTCCCTGCATTGGCTTGTTCTCTTTCACAGCCTGCTTTTGTTTTGTCGAGGTCCTATCCCCTTGGACCTCACTAAAATCACAAAATTCTTCTGTCCATAAATCAGTGCTCCTCTTCTGAGGTTTTATAGAACTTTTTGTCAGAGGCCCCGTGGTGATTGTTTTCTATTTTAACATTTTTGAGTCCAGATAATTTTTCTAGGTCTTTTGTGAAGAACACTTATCCCTCAACGCTCCCATTTGGGTGCTGGAAGAATTCCTCTTGCAAACCTGAGCCTGGAGGTCAAGTAGATAATACTGCACTCTGGGTCCACATTCTTGAGCCTGGTAAATGTTCACCAGGGATCATTCCTAATTCTGTCCTTCCAGTGGTGGAAGGAGCCCTTCCCAAATCTAGTGGGCTGGGCAGTGGTGCAAAGGGTAGGAGAGGAAGCCCCTTGTGGTATGTGTATTATTTAGGGTAGAGGAGACTTAAAAGAAGCCACCCTAAGTTTCTTTAAAAGGCAATAGGATTTAAGACTCAGCAGGCCCATGAGAACTATTTTGTTTGGAGTCATGGAGCAAATTGATATTTAAAAAAAAAAAAAAAAAAAACTTTCTCCTGAAAAAAAAATACTCTCTCCCTCCTCTGTTTCTTTAGTTAGTTCAAGTTAATTCCATGCAATATGGGTAGTTCTGAGCCCCCTCTTTTTATGATTCTCACCATACAACTGAATTTGACCTTTGGGAAGTTTAACTGAATATAATTTACCACTTTTTATCACTTTTTCTCCTTTCTTCTTCTTCCTTTTTTTTTTTTGGACTTCTGTCTTTTTTATCTTAAAAAAAAAACAAACAAAAAACTCATTCCTATCATTGTACGAAAGCTCATTAATAAAGGATTCTATGACCTGGCCTTCAAGTTTGAACTCCTGTACTCCTGGGAAAGGTATAGTTTTGTTTTCTTTCCTGCAAGCCTTCTTTCTCATGGGTGGCTGATATGCAGAAAGAATTGAATTCTATTTTATAATGTGCTAAATTCTCACTTGAAGAGTCAGGCTTGCTTTTTGCCTCCCTAGCAGTTGGTTTTTGGTTTGTTTTTTTTTTTTTGGTTGTTAACCTTGAAATGATCCTCAAATATCTTTCAGCCTGAGTTAAGTGTTCTGGAGCTAATTTCATCTCCATTCCTTGATGCTGTGATCCATTTATCTTACCCAATCACTCTTATTGTTCATCTTTTTATATTTAGTCACCAGTTAGTAACTCCATTTAAAAAAAATTTTTTTTTTTTTTTGGTTGACAGATGTATTCCTTTTCTTCTGGCCTTATTCTTTTCCCATTAGGAGCCTATTTTATAGACTCATGGAATATTAGCCTCAAAGGGTATTGACTCCTTTTCATTTTTGCTTTTTATATCCAATACAGTCTCAGTAATATGCCTTTCTTTCAAAATAGAGATAATTTCTCCCACTTGCTGAGTCGTTCCTGTACATCAGACACTGGGATAAGCATTTTAAAAATATCATGTGATCCTTACAATAGTCTTGTTACTTTGACTTCACCAAAATTATGGAACTAGTCAGTGGCAGAGCATGAATCGGAATCCATGTTTATCAGACTTTTAAGCTCACTCTCTTGACCATGACCCTCTCCTCTGTATTAGGAGGCAAAAGATCCAGGGTCATTGTCTGATGCTATCCCTCTTCACAGAGTGGCTTTGGGTGTCAGGATTCTGTTTCCTCACCTTAGGGATAGTTACCTCCTAGCACTGTTTTGAAACTAAAATGAAGCAAGGCAGTTGGAGCTTTTGGTCTCACTTCTGTCTCTGACTTAAAGGGCTAGAAATGAGTCAGGCAAGAGGTCAGTGGTAACTTGTGCTGTCAGCTTTTTGATTTAGTATTCCAGACTTGGAAATAGGACACCTGCTCAGAGTGAGATCCGAGTCCAAATGCAACAGAGAGGGAGTGCTTCTCCTTTTCTCTAGGACTTGCCCAGCTTGGTCAGCCTACCATATAGTGGTTCCACTGAGTCTTAATGGAATGGTCCTGTGGGAAGCAGGTTCTCATGCTCCACGGAGGTGAGGACGTCCCTTTCTACTAGGAGACTTCATGGTTGGTTTAGATGATGTTCCCTGTACTGAACATTTATTGTCTTGACATCAGAGGATATTTCTTTTAGGATCAGCTTTATCGGAAATGACTTCTTACGAGGGTTAATCTGTGACTTCACATTTTCCTACCTTAAGCCAAATCAGGAATTTTAATACCTATGCTCTCAACCAGATTGGCAGACATGGTGGGCAAATTTGTAGTGGCAGGTTTCTGCTTTGGATAACTACATTATTATGGATTGCACTTCATTTCAAGAGAGTCTGCAAGAATATGTGTCTTGAGAAACCTTTCACAGTTCCCGATACAGTGTCCATGCTGAGCAATTTCCATATGGTAAATCATAATCATAAATAAGAGGCAGACCTCTATTATCTATTCTCCAGGTATCAACCTAGGAAAACTATCCCTCTCTCGATAATTGCCTAGCAGTCATGCAGTAGCTGACTAGCAGATGCAATAGCAAGAAAACCAAACATATTTCCACCAAGTTACTTACCTTAACACTACTGCCACCTAACATTTTCTTGCTTCCGATATTAAGGAAGCCCAGAAATACCCATCTGTGATAGTCACGAAATAGTAAAAGTCAGTTAGACAATTTCCATACAAAGTATAAAGTTTCCTAATCATATCTCACTTTTGCAAGGATGAGTAAGAACTGGGCTTAGAAATCCTCCCTGGGCTGTGCCTAATGGTACAGAATTGAGTAGCAGCGAAGAACTGTGGAAGCACAAAACCAGAAGCCAAAGGGGAGGGGAAAAGGACTTTGGTAAATGTTCATTTCTGGGAACTTCAAAACATACAGAAAACTCCTGTAAAAGTGTAATTTTTCAGGCAGATAAATAATTTGAGAAGAGAGTGGTAAGAAATGTGACGGTGGCAGAAATGTCTTCCAGAACAAAGGCTTTGTTTTGTGAAGCACATTGTGCACATTCAGACCTACTATGCCTTACTAGTGGCATTGAGCCGGCTACTTGAGCCGAAGCCTTTTGCATTTATTTTAGTCTGATCACATGTTAAAAATAAAAACCTGGAGTCACATTTCTGTGCAACTCAAGGGCTCAGATACACATTTACCCAACTGAAGTTTTCTCTGGTTTTTTGGATGGGGATCATAGCTAACGCTATTGTTTTCTGAAGAGATTAGATGTTCTGTGGCTGGGAAATGCTACTTTTGCCCCATTCATCAGAAAACACTACTGGGCCACAGGACATCATTCAGCATGGAAGAATCAGCAAAAGCAAGGAAAGTCTGAAGTGAAAGATGCGAAGTTTGTATTAGTTTTAGAATGATGTGTCTGTCTAGGCCTGTTTATAGTGTCCTCTTCAAAGACCTGTGAAGCCATCAGAAATTTGGGATCTTTAGGGGTTTTAGTCATTTCTTTAGAATGGCTCAGTTGTTTTTATTTTATTTTATTATTTTATTTTATTTTTTAAAGATTTTATTTATTTATTTGACAGACAGAGATCACAAGCAGGCAGAGAGGCAGGCAAAGAGAGAGGGGAAGCAGGCTCCCTGCTGAGCAGAGAGCCCAGTGCGGGGCTCGATCCCAGGGCCCTGAGATCATGACCTGAGCCAAAGGCAGAGGCTTAACCCACTGAGCCGCCCAGGCACCCCTCAGTTGTTTTTCTAAAGAGTAATGATGTTAGCAACATTAGAAATGAGCTGAATACGATAGCTTTAGGAGGAAATAGAATAGAACTACCTTGAAGGAGGGAAGGATGGCAGGATGGCAAGTGTTAATAGAATAGACAGAGTTGTATCATAAATGTATCACTTTGGAAAAGACTGACACTTAGGTGGCAAGCAATCAGAGGACAAGCCATAAAGTGGGCTCTGTAGTGTCATTCTCCTGTGGAACTGGAAATCTCACCACTTCATACTAGCCTGCCCCGTGAAAGATTTTACAAATACCGTATTTCAAATAATTGCTAAACTCTTGGTAGTGTCTGAAATTAAGAAATGTTTTTAAATACCCCATGTTTATGCTAAACAAAAACATCTTGAGCTCTGTGAGAAATTTAAAAAGAATAAAAGAATAAAAACAAGCTGTTACAGGCTTATATGTTTGGCTCATAACATATCAGTAGAATAGGATGAGAGCCTGAAACCTCATAATCAGTTATATGAGATTCATTTAAAAAAATGGGGCAAGAGGTACCATGATGGATTTTTTTTTTTTAAGATTTTATTTATTTATTTGACAAGGAGAGAGAGAGAGAGACAGTGAGAGAGGGAACACAGGCAGGGGGAATGAAAGAGGGAGATGCAGGCCTCCCGCTGAGCAGGGAGCCCGATGCAGGGCTTAATCCCAGGACCCTGAGACCGTGGCCCAAACCGAAGGCAGACACCCAACAACTGAGCCACCCAGGTGCCCACCATGATGGACTTTTTAAAAATATTTGAAGAATTGAAATGTTTCATGTGGGACAGATAGATTTTTCTGTATGAGTTCACTCAGGTGGAGCCAGGAGCAGATTGTGTTAACTCCAATAAGAAAGTTTTTTTTCCCCCTAATAATTACTTTTAAGTTATTTTCTAATATTCAGAACATTTCAAAATTCAGATTAGGCTAGTTTAAGAGAGAAGTTATTAAAGAACCACAGTAGAACAACAGGAAATAAATTTTTTAAGAAGCTGTGCTGCTTAATAACAACAACAGAAAACTTCAGGTACAGAAGAATCAATTTAAGAAAAGATATGCAAGACCTGTACATGAAAATGACAAAAGATCAAAGAGAACTGTAAAGACGTCCCAAAGAAATGGAGCGATATACCTTGTTCTTGGATTGGGGGACTGGATATTGTGAAGGTGTCATTTCTCGGGATCAAATCAGTAGTTCAGTAGTAATCTACATCTATGTTCAGTAGTAATCTACATCTAAATCCTAGCTTTTTTTTTTTTTTTTTGCAAGTCAGTTCTAAATTTTATGTGGAGATGCAAAGAGATAAGGTTATTGAAGAACTAGATCACAGACATCAGGACACTTTTATAGTGGTGGTAAATAAAACCTTGTAGGTCAGCATAAAGAGACTGGTGCAACAGAGTGGAGAATCTGGACACACACGTTTATGTTAGAGCAGCACTATATGCAGTACACCGGGGAAAGGATGGTCTTTTCAGTAAATCGTGTTGGGGGAATTAGAACTCCATGTGGAAAAAAACCATTAGGAATGGCAAGCCTTATCTCACACCATACAAAAATAAAGTTCAGATAGATTGTGAGATAAAACATGAAGTACTCAATGGGAAGCAGAGGAGACTAACTTTAGGACCTTGAAGAAAGCACAGATTTCTTCAGTGGACGTACAAGACTGTATTAAGAGAGTAAAAAGGAAGGCAAGAGTGGGAGATGTTAATAAGACATATTTCCAGCAAAGGATTCCTATCCAGAGTATGCATAGATAACTTCTACAAATCAATAAAAAGAAAAAAGGAAAGATGACCCAATGGAAAAAATGGGCCTAAAACAACTTCACAAAGGAGGTTCCCTATTTGGCCAATAAACTTGGGAAAAGATTGTCAACTTCATCAGTCATCAGACAAATGCAGTTATCACCACAGTATGATACCACAGCAAATTCACCAAGATGGTTAAAATGAAAAAGCTAGATGATGTCCTTGTCCACATGTCCTTGAGGATATAAAGGATTTGTAACATTCTTACACTATTAGTAGATGCATATCGTGCAAGTACTTTGGAAAACTGGCAGAATTTGCTAACATTGAATGTACGCAAACACTGTAAGCTCAAAGTTTCACTAATATATATATATATATTATACATATGTATTTTATATATATATGCATTATATATATGTGTATATAACAGAAACATATACATATGTTCATGAAAAGACATGGACAAGAATCCTCATAGCAGCACTGTTGATAATAGTCAAAAATTAAGAACAACTCCACTGTCCATTAATTCCAAATTCATTGTGGAATATTCGTAACAATGAAAAACTATACAGCAAAGAGCAGGCAAACTATAGCCACAGAGAGCAAGTGATGTGGATGAGTCTCCCAGACATGCTGTTGAGAGAAAGAAGCAAAACACCAAGGTTTTCATCTGAATGTAATTCAGAGGCAGGGTAAAGAGCCTTGGTGTTGGAAGTCAGGAAAGGGGTCACCCTTGCTGGCTGGGGTGTGATTAGAAGGGGGCATAGGGAGGCTCTCAGCATGCTGTCATGTTGTTTCTTGACCCTGTTGTTGGGCACATGGGTGTGGCCACTTTGTGAAAATTCTTTGAGCGGTACAGTATGATTTATCTACGTTTATGTAAATCTTACTCTTCAAAGAAATAAACCTTAAAATATTCTTGACGATACAAAATAGCTTAAAATTTTCCCAGAGATACAAAAGCCTAAACCAGGTAACCATTTGGCAAAGATAGTGGAATTGAAGTATCTGAATTATTAACTGTGGGCTGGTGTAGGGGTGGAGGAGAGTCAATGTTAGGGGAGGTGCCTTTCTTCTGATGGGCTTTGAGTAAGTAGTCTTTAGAAAAGATTTATGTTCTAAAGGATCTTGAGATAATTATTGACAAGATTTAGGAGTCCCAGTGACATAAAATCATTTACTAAAAAATGGTGATTTTAGGAGAGCAGCAGTAAATAGGCTTGGGTTTAGAAGATCTGGCAGATAAATGGAATATTTTGTACCTTTAATTTTGATCTCCACCAAAATAAGAATGACAAAAGCATTTATTTGCCTTTCTGTGGTTTTATTTTTATTGCAATAATTTCATATCACTGTCAAAAAAAATTAAGTTGGCTAATGTGATTGGTAAACAGAAATTGAAAAAAAGAATGCAAGGCTGAGATGAAAGGAAGGAGGTATGGTAGTACAGGGTAACCACAGGGGCTGGACTTCAGCATACAACTTGACCATTATTACTTTTAGGACATCCACAGCTGAAAGGGAAACAAAACTAGTTCCTGAGGTGAGAGTCATTTTCCTTGCCAGTGAAGCTCAGAGGCAAGGATCTCCCATAAAACATTAAAGAGGCTGTGTTGCGAACGTGACCCATCTTCTATAATGGGTAACGCAGCAGACATGTGAGTTGAATTTTTACAGGTTGTTTCTTATGGTGACCTGGAGTAATGAAAAAGGAAAGTGTAATTATTCAATGAATATAATGTTGAAAGGAAGCAATGCTTTAACCTAAGCCAGCTCCCACCAACATTATTTGGGGGAGACACATGGCATTTGAGGCTTTTCTTTCTTTTTTTGCTGCTTTTTCAGAGTGTAATTTCCCATTTGTTTCAATCGACTAGGTGCCCGGGAAGAACCTAGCGTACAGCAGGCTCAGCGTCGATCGGCTGTCTTTCTGTCCTTCAAGTCCCCGATCCCATGTCTGCCCTTGCGCTGGGAGCAGCAGAGCAAACTTCTTCCCACCGTAGCCGGAATCCCTGCCAGTAAAGTCTCCAAGTGGAGCACGGATGAGGTGTATTTTCTTTTCTTTGTCTGCCAAGGACCAGTTAAAGCAGTGTGTTCTTCAGGGCGGGGTGTGGATACAGTGAATGCATGTGGGGTTTAGTCTTTTTTTCTGAAAGAGAAGAAATTATTCTGAGAAAAACAACTAAAACATATAGGTGAAATATTTAAAACCCGTAACACACACATTCTGCCTTCCTTTTTAAACTGGAATTTTTATCTCATATTTGACAGGTGTCAGAATTCATACAGAGCTTACCTGGGTGTGAAGAACATGGAAAAGTGTTCAAAGATGAAGTAAGTACTCCACTGAGTTGCAGTCTGTTACTTGGTGGGATCAGGACACTGAACTGCAGTGAACGGTGAGATATTCTGAATTGGCAGAAGAGGGATGAGACGGACTGTGTTGAAATTGACAAATTGGTATAGAGTTGTCTAAAAAGCAGTATTAGTCATTTGTATAAAAACTGTCTTTGCCTGAAGACAAAGAAACAAATGTACAAACAGAAATGTTTGTACCATTTCACGATGCTCTGTAGCAACAGCACTAGAGTCATTATTTTTTTTATAAAAGGGGGGGTGGTGCCTGGGTGGCTCAGAGTTGAGTCGGTTGAGTATCCAACTCTTGATCTCTCTCAGCTCAGGTCTTGATCTGGGGGTCATGGGTTCAGGCCCACCATGGAGCCTACTTACACACACACACACACACACACACACACACACAGAAAACTTCATAGCGTGCATTTGTGTAGTTTATAGCACAGGGAGAAATAAGCAATATTTTATTTTTAATAATGTGAAATGAGTTCCCTTTATTTTCAAACATCATTTTAACAACACCTAAATTAAATTCATTTAATGTTATAATAAGCATTACTGTTATTGCTAAAATAACCCCTTAGATCTTATACCTATCTCAGGAATGTTTATAACAACTGATATTCATTACAGTCTGCAGTTGGAAGATTATATTAGTTGTTTTCATGTGCCTGCCCAAAACTTCAATATAAGAGATGATTAATAATGTTATGACCTATATTGAGCATTAGAACAAAAAAGAAATCGGCTCTAACTACCTAGAAGTCATGCTATTTGAGCACAGCAGGAGACTCTTCTCACTTGAGACCTTTAAAAATAAGCCCCTTGCCAGTCAGCTTCTCCAAGGAAAGCAGTCAATTATCAGTCCCATCTTGGCTACAGGAGGATGGAAAGAAGACCAAGTAATCTCAGAAGGCTTTCTCCACATCTGCCGTGTACAGTTACAAGTATATATGCCTTGTTTGCCTCTGTGTTTAGCCTCAGCAGCTAAGAATAGCACACTTTCAATTAAGTGCCTTGCAAAGGTATCAGGACAGCTAAGAATGCAAGCACCGGGCATCAGCGTCATTACACTAAGAGGTATCGTTAGGCGTTAGGTGGGTGCCCGTTAAAACATACAGGCATCTTATTTTCAACATCCTTTTTTCTCTGATTTATGTTCTTATTTCAAGAACTTTTTCCCTTCTTTTTAGTTTATCTGTAATTGACAGTTATTCAGATTTTGGGGCTTCTTAACTCTTAAATTCTAAGTGTCTTCATGGACCACAGCCCATTAATTTTCAGTCCCCAAACAGATTGAGACACCTGCAGGGAGTGGTGGTTCTTTCTTTGAAAAAACAGTCATGTAGTTATAACCTGTGAAAATGATGAAATATTTTTAAGAATAAATTTATAGCACATCCATTTTGTAAATCCTCTTTTGGCTCTGTTCACATGCAGACAATCTGTGTGGATTTGCTTTGTTACTTACTTTAAGATCCAAGTGCGTATTCAAATATGATACTCCTTTGAATACATTTTCTCTTCATGGCATAATATCTCTGGAGATGTTCCTCAGGCATCAGTATCCTCAGTGTCTTCCTTGTGAGGAGTGAGACACTGAATGTCCACCGTCCACATGTGTTACTCACATAATCATTCATTCCCTTGTTCATTCATCCTATAATTTCTTGTGAAAATCGTATCTCACAAGGTTAGCAGATCCTGGTTTTTTGGCCTAGAAGTAAACCATAAATCTAAAGTCTAGTAAGCTATCTCTAAGAAGCACAGTCCAGGGGTTAGGATGGGCTGTTACTTGAACCATGCTTTACTTCACTTTCTCGTATACACTCCACATCCAATCTGTTGAAAATCCTACTAGGTATAATTTAAGAACAGGTAGGGATTCTGACTTTCTGGGTTTCTTTGCCTTCACCACTACCACTCTGGTCTGAGCCACCACCATCTCCCACCTGGATTAATGCTGTAACCTCCTAAGTAGTCTCCTTCCTTCTCTTTCTGCTCCTCTATGATCTGTTCCCAGCCTAGCCAGGGGACCCTGCTAAAAATGAACACAGTCATGTCCCTCTTCCATTCCTAGCCTTCAGCAGTAAATCAGAATAAAAACAAAAATCCTCACAAGGGTCTGCGGTCTGACACCTCATGACCTGGAGCGAAGTGAGAACCTCCTGACCTCTGTCTCCTCCACCCCTGGCTTACACTGTTCCCGCACACTGGCCTCCTTGCCAGTCTCATAATCGTCCAGGCGTGTTCTGGCTCTTCCGTGTGTGAAATGTTCTTCCTCCAGATGTTCACGTGACACACTCCCTTGGCTCAGATGCCACCTTCTTGGTCATCCATTCCTGTCCCTGCTGCCCTGTCATCTCCCCACCGAGCTGTCCTCTTCACAGCATGAATCGCCTTTTAGAATGGATTACTGTCGATTCGTTACTAATTAATTTGCTTATTTCTTATATTTTCTGCTCACAGTCTGTCTTCCACTACTAGAATGTAAACCTCACAAGGCGTCTTGGCTTCTTTCCTTGCTTGTTTTTGCCCGTATCTCTTACTCTCTGCTGCATGTGCATCCCCAAGAAGAGTGTCTGGGATGTAATAGATGTTTAATAAGTTTTTGTTGAGTGAACACACTCATGCTTTGACCCTCTGAGGAAGACATCCAAATAGCATGTCACTGTGATTTGCAGAGTTAAAACATTGGGCAAAGAACCATGGGTGCAAAGTCATAGTAATGAAATGGAAGGCCAGAACACCCCGAGTTCCAAATCCTCCTTTGGAGTTTTGGGCCTGGAGCAACATACTTCGCCTCTGGAGTCAGACCGTGTATGCACATTACAAAAGCAAACAAGAAACAAGCCCAGTATTACAGTGCAGTGATCACTGTTTTTAGAAAGGAGTTTCTCCAATTAAGTTTACTTCCTTCCAGTGGAGTTATGTAGGTCTGGTCGCACCTCGAAGCAGCATGTGTGAAATATACGGGCCCCACTGGCCTTGGGATGACTTTTTCTTTCCAGTGGAACCTTCAGAACAATCTACCGAAGCTTCACCTTCTCATCCCACTCCCAGCTCTCAGATTCCAGCCTTGCCATTTTCTCTGTTTCTTTTCATCAGTCATTGGTCATGTTAAATTCTTACATAATCTCAGAAGGAGGCTCAGTAGGGCCCAAGGTCATAATAAACAATTCCACCTTTGTAATGAGCTCCTTGGGAACTGGGATGTTAGCTGACATTTTCATTAATGACGTAGAAGACTTCTCTCAGACCATATATCTTACTAAGGTCTGCCTTGGTTGAGGGAAATGTTAATAGATCCAACTCTCTGCTTGGCCTTGATTGATCAGAGGACTGTCATAGCACAAGCAAGTGAGACCAGAGCAAATGTTCCCCCAAAAACAATGGAATGTTTCCTGTACCTGCCACTGAATTTGTCTTCACTTGGAAAATTACCTTGGAGTGTCTTTCCTTCCGAGTTTATTACAGTAAGATGTTTCCTTACTGAAAATTAAGAAACTTTTTCCAAATAATTAATACTCAAAGTTGCATAAGATGGCCCTAGTTCTTACCAATTAAAAGGGTTTTCAGCGGGCGCCTGGGTGGCTCAGTGGGTTAAAGCCTCTGCCTTCGGCTCAGGTCATGATCCCAGGATCCTGGGATCGAGCCCCACATCAGGCTCTCTGCTCAGCAGGGAGCCTACTTCCTCCTCTCTCGGACTGCCTCTCTGCCTACTTGTAATCTCTGTCTGTCAAATAAATAAATAAAATCTTTAAAAATGAATGAATAAATAATAAATAAAACAAAAGGGTTTTCAGGCTTGTTGTATTTTTAGAGAAAAGAGGAAAATCTTAAACAGCTACTAAATTATATCAGCCTTTATTTGGTAAACTGTTTACAGAATTTGGAGTGGTATTGGTTTGCTAGGTAGGGCTGCCATGACCAAGAACCATAAACCAGTAACTTAAACAGTAGAGATGTATTATCCTCCCCGTTCTGGAGTCTGGAAGTCTGAAGAAGGCAGGAAAGGTATTAGCAGGATAGCTTCCTTCTGAAGGCGGAGGAAAGGCTCTGTTCCAGGCCCCGCTCCCTGGCTCCTAGATGGTGTTCTATCTTTGTCTTCACATCGTCTTCCCTCTACACGTGTCTGTCTCTGTGTCCACATTTCCTCTTGTTATCAGGACATCAGTCATCTTGGATCACCATATTCCAGTATGACCTCATCCTAACCAACTACATCTGCAGCAACCCTGTTTCCAAATAAGTCACGTGCTCAGGTTATTGGCGGTTAGGACTTCATGTATGAACTTGGGACAGACGCAGTCACCTCAAAGCAGTACATTGCTGTCAAAATTTCCGATGTACTCTGAGGCAAAGAGCAAATGTGTGTCTTTTTTTTTTTTAACTTTCTGTGTAAAATGGAAAAACTGAAAGAAGCAATTTATTTAAGGTGGTGGAATGTCCCCAAACCTGAAAATTTTACAAAAAGACTGTTCCTTTGTTCTGTCCACTAAAACAGACATCTTCTTCAGAGCTTTATCTTTAAACCTCAAAGTTTTCTATTCTGTGGAAGCAGAGAGTTTTGCTCTCAGAGAGACTCAGAGCAAGGAAGGATATTGGTCACAGTTACCCACGTAATACAATCAGCCTAGTGTGCAATTCTTCACACCACCTTTGCCACCTTCATCTCGTGTGTTTCCATCTACACTGTTGATTGCCCTTGTTAGTTACTACTCTTTTTCTGTCTGTGAAGAGTAATTGTGGCCACTCTAAAAATGAATGTTATTTATCACTGGGGTTTTTTTTTTTTAATGCATAAAGCTATTTTTAAAAAATGTTAACATGCAGCCAACACATTTGCCCAAATTCCTTGTTTATATCCACAAACAGCTGTGTGCTTACTGTGTGCTTATTCTCGTCTTTTATCCGAAAATCTGCCATAATGGTAGCTGGATCTAAGGCACCCCAGAGTTTCCCAGATTCTGCTTGACTCATTGCCTAAGTCAGAGTCATCACGGGGAGATACGGGCGTCTCCCATTTTCCTGCAGGCCAATTTTTCAGATGACTTAGTTTTCACTTTGCTTCCAGTCCACATTTGGTTATTGTCGATAAGAAAGCTTCATGAATCGGTAAACGTTGGCACGCATGAGCTCCTGTCTGTGCTGTTCTCGTGGTGCTATGCAGAAGACGGCTGATAACACAGCTTCGCCTATTTGCCACACCACCACGTCTGACTGAGTCATAATCTTTTTTGTCTTTTCTTCCCATTGTAGCAAATTGATGGAGAAGCCTTTCTGCTTATGACCCAAACAGACATTGTTAAAATTATGAGCATTAAGTTGGGCCCTGCTCTCAAAATCTTCAATTCCATCCTGATGTTCAAAGCTGCAGAAAAGAACTCTCACAATGAACTTTGAAGATGGGGAATTTGGAATACCATCAGCTTTCTGCTTTAAAAGCTCATGTTTTATTCAAAGCACAAGGACAGTTGTAACTCCTACGCGAGAAGTCTCCAAAACTCAGAAGAGTGATGCTATCTGATTATTTATATTCCTCAAGAGACAATATATACGAATCCTTATGAAAGTCCTTCGGCTTTTAACCAAGTACTGTCTAACAGCGGTCATCCTTTGGTTCTGTTCACTGAGCTAAATTTATCTTTGTACATCTTTTTGAGGCTCGGGGGTGGGGGAAAGGGGACTTCGTTAATTATTTATGGTAAAAGGGGAGGTCAGAGTAAGAACTTTTGGCATTTTGTAAACATTGTTGAATTCTCTTTCATGCACACTGTTTCTTTTTCAGTACTTTCAGAAACCTTTTTATATAATCCAAGTTCAACTGAAACCAAATTAGTCAAAACCTGGCTGAGGTTCGCCAGTGGGACTGTTACCTGTATTGTTCATCTTGTGCCATATTTTGAATTGCAACATTATGCTAAGTATAACTTTGCAAGTCATGATATTGCCTAACTGCTTGTCATAATTTGTTGGGCTGGACGGTGGTAAAAATTACTTTAAATCAGTGTTTTTACTTTTGCACGCATTATGAAATGTTAAAACAAATTACTTTTCACCAGCATCTTTACTATAATTACCAAAAACATGTATATAAATAATGGAATTGAAAAATAAAATATATAAATAAATTAGGTGATGTATTTGAATGGCATCAGTCTTATACATGGTGGTGCCCTATGTATTTACAAGAGTCCAGTGGTATCAAAGGAATATGCAGTTATATTGGGGGGAGGGGACGTTTGTAAGGATCACAATATGTGAGACGATCTCAAGCTTCTCTCTCTCTCAGTGAAGTAACTGTGGTGCTTTTCAGAGCTGAAGGGGTCATTCTGTTGATGGAAACACTAATCCATACAGAGTTCTGTCCCAGATCATCTTCCTCCAGACCCAAAGGTTTTCTTCGGGTTGGCTGAAGAGAGAGTGTATGGATTTTACTGAAAAGGTAGGGTGGGAGGGAGCAACAGTGGTCAACATAAAGCTTCCAAATGCTCACAGATCCAGGGGGCAACTTCCCAAAGCAATTATTCAAGAACCTCCATTTTGGAAAGGTTCCTTTCTCTGTAGAATGGTTCACCTAAGTTTTATAAATGTACAGATGCACTTTAAATGAAAGCCCTTGATTACCTAGAAACAGCTAGCAGTAGTGTTTCTTTTCCAAGAATGTCTTTCCAACACAAAAGGTAAATTATTTTATCAGCCTTTGGATGTAATGTCTACTCCTAGGATGGGCCATTTATTCAAGGGCTATTATAAGAGTAGCAAGTAAGTTTGTAGCATGCTCTCTGAATTCTGGGGCAAGTTCCGCCTCTCTCCTTAGTTGCCCTCATTTTCTCGGATGTAGGACTTCCTTTGATGTCCCCCATTGGGAGTCTACTAGCAGTCCTTTGCATTTGTCATAATTCAAAAGGGCCATGGCATCTGCAATGTCCCTTTCATTTCTTTGCATGAATCTGCTTAAATAAGTTTTTCGTTGTTGGGGTTTTTTTTTTCCTTTTTATGTTCTGTTCAGAATTTGTACATTCAAGTTGCACTTGTTATATCTGACATGAATGAAATAAAATCTTAATTGCAGATACTTTTTTTTTACATATGTATGATTTTTTTTAGAAAGCTTGTCAAACAGGCAAATGAGAGCAGGAGCAATGTAAAAGATTTGGGCATTACCTCGCTATGTAAAGAATCTGCAAGATTCAAAATTGTCAAGCTGTGTCCCAGGTGATGCAAAGAATAACAATAAATAAGTGAGTAAATAAGTAGACGGCATTTTTAAAAAACTGCAAACATTGTATAAGCCAACTGGGACCTGTCTGCAGGTTGAAATATAACCAAAGGATGCCATTTTGGATTCGGTAGACTCAGACTCCAGAGAAAATAGAGTTATGTTAGTCAACAATAGGAGTATTTACCAAGGGGCAGGGCCGTGCTGGGGTTACTGGGGATGCACCATGGGAAGAGACAATAAAGCTTAAGTGAATTTGCCCTCACGGTCAGCTCATGTCTGCCATGTTTAGAGCCAAACCTCATGGCTGTGTTCCTGCAACTGCACCCCTCCCTTCCCCATCCCATGGGGACAAAGAGAGACTTTCATTGACCTTTAGCCACAGAGACTGTGTACTTCCGAGGAAAGGATTCTGTAAGAATTTAGTAAATTCCTTTGGGAAGAGGAAGAATAAGACAGATTATGGAACTAAAAAGTGGTGGTGGCGGTGGGGAATAAAGGGAAGTTTGTAAGGAACGAAAGGCACAGTTCAGAGAAGGGGAAAGGGAAGAAACAGAAATCATGGAATTAGGGACTAGTTCAGGTGAAATTGATAGGGACTGATTTGGTCCTCTGCCTGTCCATTGTCACTGAAGCAGGTAGTGAATGGTCACTGTAGAGGTGGGCAGCTGATCAAATCGCATTTTCTAGCTCACTGACTTAAACATTTTAAAGAATAGTACTTACAGAGAAAAGGGCATTAGAATGAGTATTTCCAGAGATGTATGTCATATAAATATTTTTCAATAATTCATATGAATCCCTTTCTTTGTAAACTTTTAAAAAATTGATGACGTTACCCCCAAAATGCTCATGGCACTGTGATGGAAGTATAGCACACTTAGGTCTCTTCAGTCTCTAAACCAATCTGTTCTGTCAAAACTGATAGGTTTTGTGGAAACTGTGATGATGATTATCAAGGAGCACCTCAAAACTGTAATGTTGTCATGTATCCTCATAAAATACTTGAAAAGAGTGCACTGAGTCTTGTCAAACCCAAGGACTCCTTATGTACCGTCTTTAGGAACAGAACAAATGGAATGATGGCATGGGACTCTGAGCTGGGTGGATGAGACCATCAGGACCTGGACTTCAGAGATTGGCAACAGAGCAAGTCTAGGAAGGGGCCAAGCCAAACACTAGAAACTGGTGCCCAGAAGGCTCTGGGAGGGAAAAACCAGGTCCATATTACAGACCTAACAAACCCGAACAGTACCCAGGGCTCACGCCAACACCTGACGTCAAAGCCAGGGAGTAGTAGGATGATATGAGACAAGAACAGGGCCATCACTGTGTGTCAAGGGAGGGAAGCAGTGAAAGACTACACAGGTCACAGGCGATCAGAACCAGGGCCAGCGAGATCAGCTAGCCGTGCGGAGACATCAGGAATGAAGCAGCCTTTGTTCTCAACAAATGTGGTTGAAGGAAACCAAAATGCCTGGGACCAGGCAGGTCAGCTGGAGGAAAAAGAACTGGGGAGTATGTGCATCTTCTTAAAATGTTCAAGACCAAAATGTTTCCAAGCCATATTCAGACCAAAGAGGCAGTCCACAGGAAACAAATGTACAGCTCCTGGGTATCGAGTCTTCCGAGGGTGCGTATATTGGGCCAAGTGTGAGGTGTAATACCCTAATCAAAGGACTTGAGTTATCTGAAGTGGAGGGTCATTCAAAAACTAAAGCAACCCTAGAAAGTGTAGCTCTGGGGGCACCTAGGTAACACAGTCAGTTAAGCGCCCATCTCTAGGTTTTGGCTCAGCTTGGGATCTGAGGGTGAAGAGATCAAGCCCTGCATTGGGCTCCACACTCAGTGCAGAGTCTGCTTGAGATTTTTTTTCCTTCTCCCTCTACCCCTCCCACTTGTGTACGTGTGCACTCTCGCTCAGAAAAAATAAATATTTTTTTTAAAAAAGTGTAGCTTGGATCATTGAATTTCTTAGAACTCCAACAGCTCTTTAACATAGTATTTTATTACAGAATTTCACAAAGAATTTCCAGTATCTAAGCATAAAGATAGAAGGTACTGAAATTCATTTGCATCTTTGAGACAAGACAATTTTCTAACACCTACCTCTACTGTAATGCTAAGTCAAAACAATTTTTTTTAATAAAATTTTAGATGTCCCAGAGATTAATTCTGATGCAATATTTGGCATGCCATTAAGCAACTGGGTGTTGAAATCCTACTTCCTTTTCCTTTTCTTTCACAGAAGGAAAACACGGACTGTGCATATCAAAAATCAGCGTCTCTAGGAAGTTGAGGGTTTGGGACAGTCTTCTTGGACACTCAACTCCAAATACATGGAAGGCAGCAATGAGAGCAGCCAAGGCCGTAATACAGTCGTCTACCTTTGTGAGCTTCTCTTTTTCTAAATACAAAGAAAATTCGCAGACATCGACATTGAAAGGGTTCTTGACTTCTAACACAGGTGTGGAAACTTGCACCTGAAATAATAGATAATAGACTCACCACTCTGTGATGTGGATAATAGCTAAATAATAAAAGGTGCCTCAATTCAACCCTGATATTACAGTAAATGAGCTTGTCGTAGTGCAGCGTATTTGTAAATATGATGAAACCGTACTTCAAAAGAGACCACCACCCTGTTTTCAAATAAATTATCATATGAAGATGTGAAACATCAAACCCAGTGATCACTGACATACTGCATACCTTCTCATTCACAATGACAAAGAGTCTGGGATCATCCCCAAAAACATCTGGTAGAAGCAAACATGTGGCTGTCATCTTCAGATCTGCCAAAACAAATATGCTTAAAGTCCAAGTGAAAATAAGGTTTTGCCAACTATAAGCAAAAGCATCTTTAAACATGGATTTTTGTTTGTTTGTTTGTTTAGTCATTTCCTTCTACAGAGAATAAACCAGCTTTATTGCATCAGTGTTTCACAACTATTTAACCAACATTGCCATCTAATTAAAACTGGATCTCATGTTCTGCCCTCCAGGTCATGGCTGGAAGATAAGAGCCCTGTACTCTCTGTCCATCAGCTAGGAAGATTTTAGCATGCTTTATCTCATGATGTGTATTATGACACTAACAGCTAACTAGTTCCTCTAAATATAATTTTACAGGATCACGTGTACTTTTAATTCTGTACCTCAACTTGCCCTATTTGAGAATTTTTTTCATCCTGCATGTTGTTTCACTGAATTACTTATTTCTAAAACAGAGCTTTTCTAATTATCCCAAATTATCCAGGTAACTGAGACCGGATTGCCCGAGACCCAAGTTTACTAACGTTTCAACATTTCTTCATCTGTGTGCTGTTTCATTTTTTCTTGCAATGCAATATTGATTGGATTGTCCATCACTGAAAAAGAAGTCAGTATATTTTCTGAATAGGTTTCCAAAATGTGCTTTATTTTCTTATAAATATCTGTTCTCGTAAGAAGTTGGAATTCTCTGAACATCTAGGAAAAAGAAGAAAAAGATCACAAGAAAAGCTAATGTATAGAATGTAAGAAGTAAATAACTCTTTAGGCTTATATTAAGCTTTGAATGCTAGTTTAAAATATATACAAGGTATCGGAGTAGCTTTAGTGGAGGAGTAAAGACTTAAAGACAGAGGAGGGGGAAAAAAATCTGAAATGAATAGGATAAATAAGATAAATAATGGACATAGCAAACTTCTATACCCATAGAATTAAAACTTTGCACAGACTCTACTAAATGAGGGTTCCAACGATATATGCGTATTTTGGCTATTCGGCTTCCAGGTAAGATTCTAAGACCTTGTATTTCTTTAGGTGGTGTGCAACAAGAGGCAAAATAAGAAAACTGTTAGATTTTAGGAAGCAAAATTTTAAAAATACCTAACCATAGTGTTCAAAAGAGGAGAGCTTTAGAGACAAAAGTAAGTGATGAGAAACAGGTGTAGGCAATCTGATTACAAAGTAAAAGCAAAACCAGTTTACATGTATGGGAACCCCTTTACTCAAAACCACCTTTTCCTGCCACTGCCCAATTTCTCCCCATCCGAGAATTCCACCACAACTGGAGCCTCCCCACTGTTTTTTTAATTAAACATTTTTAAATGTTAAATTCAATTAATTACATATAATGTATTATTGGTTTCAGTGGTACAGGTCTATGATTCATCAGTCTTATACCCAAGGTTCATTACGTCACATGCCCTCCTTATGTCCATCACCAGTTACCCCATCCCCCGACTCCCCTCCCTTCCAGCAACCCTCAGTTTGTTCCTACGATTAAGAGTCTCTTATGGTTTGTCTCCCTCTGTTTTCATCTTGTTTTATTTTTCCTTTCTTCCCCGGTGATCCTGTTTTGTTTCTTAAATTCCACATATCAGTGAGATCATGTGATAATTGTCTTTCACCGACTGACTTATTTCTCTAAGCATTATCCCCTCTAGTTCCATCCATGTCATTGCAAATGGCAAGATTTTATTTTTAATGGCTGCATAATATTCCGTGTGTGTGTGTGTGTGTGTGTGTGTGTGTGTGTGTGTGTATACCACATCTTCTTTATCTGTTCATCTGTCGGACATCTGGGCTCTTTCCATTGTTTGGCTATCGTGGACATTGCTACTATAAACACTGGGGTTTATAGGTTAAGGGTTTTTACTGCCCCTTCAGATCACTACATTTGTATCTTTTGGGTAAATACCCAGTAGTGCAATTGCTGGGTCATAGAATAACTCTATTTTCAACTTTTTGAGGAAACTCCATACTGTTTTCTAGAGTGGCTGCACCAGCATGCATTCCCACCAACAGTGTAAGAGGGTTCCCCTTTCTCCACATCCTTGCCAACATCTGTCATTTCCTGACTTGTTAATTTTAGCCATTCTGACTAGTGAGGTGGTCTTTCACTGTGGTTTTGATTTTTATTTCCCTGATGCTGAGCGATATGGAGCACTTATTCATGTGTCTATTGGCCATTTGTACGTCTTTGGAGAAATGTCTGTTCATGTCTTTTGCCCATTTCTTAAGTGGATTATTTTTCCTTGGGTGTTGAGTTTTGTAAGTTCTTTATAGATTTTGGATACTAGCTGTTTATCTGATATGTCATTTGCAAGGATCTTCTCTCATTCTGTCAGTTGTTTTTTGGTTTTGTCAACTTTCCTTTGCTGTGCAAAACCTTTTTATCTTGATGAAGTCCCAATAGTTCATTTTTGCTTGTTTCCCTTGCCTTTCTCCCCACATTTTTTTTAAGATTTTTATTTATTTATTTGACAGACAGAGATCACAAGTAGGCAAAGAGACAGGCAGAGAGAGAGGAAGGGAATCAGGCTCCCCGCTGAGCAGAGAGCCCAATGTGGGGCTCGATCCCAGGACCCTGGCATCATGACCTGAGCTGAAAGCAGAGGCTTTAACCCACTGAGCCACCCAGGTGCCCCACCCCACTTTTTTTTTTTAAGGGTGGCTTTATAAGACAATTCATCACCACTCACACTGGTAGGAATCAAAGTACTCATCACTTTCCCTAAAACTCTGTAAAGAAGAGTTACATACTACCCATGGGGTCTCATCATTTCTTGAACATTTTGGTAGATCATCAGTTGCCCAAAGACTAGGTCCAAAAGTAGTTATCAGAAAACTGGAATGCACATTCTCATAAAGGCATGGTGGCTTTCTTATTAGGCAACCTTCAGTGGACCACTAATCGGGGTTAGTGGGGAACATGGTAAGTCCAGTGAACTCCATGTATCATCACTGTGGGGCATCTCAACAGAGAAATGGGGTATATACATATATATGTAAAAAATCAAATTGAAATTCAATTTGAAAATAACATTTACTGAAATGAAAACATCACCAAATAGGGAAATGCATATGGGAAAAAAAGAAAAGTTTCATGAACTTGAAGATAGAGCAATAGAAATTATTCTGAATAACAAGAAAAAAAAAAGAGGATTAAGATTAGTAACCTGTGAGACAAAACATGGAGTGTGGAGAAAGGAGCTTTTCTGTGGCTGATCATTCATGACCAGGAGTTTGGCTGTATGAGGTTTGGGGAAGGTGACACAAATAAGTAAATACATTGAGGATAATGGGTGCCAGTGGGTGCTGTTAAAGAGAGTCAGAAAGTATGGAGAAGGAGTCAATTAGAATAAGCCCTCTGGTTTGGGTTGGACTTGAAGGTATAAATGCAACCTCATGGCTATATGGATATATGAACAGATACAGATTTTTTGTGTGTGTGCACGTGCGCACACATGTACACCTATGCAAAGGTATATATCCTGGCTTTGTTCTGTGAGAAATTGTAGAGCAATAATACCTCTGTAGCTATGAGTATACCTAGGGCTAAAATCTTTGTTCCTAAATATCATTCCGATTTTCTGTTCAAAGAATGTGTTTTGAGGGGAGGAGGGTGATGAATGCAGGTGGTGATGAAGGATCCATGTAAACTCTCCAGTCCAATGTCCCATGCTGGCTGCTTCTCTTCCGCCACACCTGTGCGCACAAGCTCCCTAGGCTCACAGGGCTTCATAATGGTAGTAGCAACAAGTGGTGGGAGTAGTTTGGAGCAGGGGCAGCTGTCCTGCTCTAGGGATTGTTTGTTCGCTGGGTGTTTGTAAGTAAGGTCGAGCTTGCTTTTATTTTAGGAAGCACAACAAGGGTTTTATAAATATTGTGAATCCCAGCTGGCTGGATAAGGCCTAGACAGGCACCTCCTGAAGAAAGTGGAAACGTTCAACTCTTTTGTTTAAAACAATAGACAGACAACTTTATTCATTCAGTAACACAGTCATTACAAAAACCATATCCCAATCCATATTTTGGATATGAAGAGTGAAATGCCTGAGGGAATGGGAAAAAAAAGAGACCTAAGACAAAGTACGAGACACCCAGTCTTAGGTCTAAAACCTGCTCCGCCCCCCGACTCAGATTCATTCTCATCTATCATTCTTTGAAAGGCTGCTGAACCATAGCTTATCTCTTTGAATCACTAAACCTGTGCAGGCCACACGCCCATGAAGACCTCCTAAGGCTGCAGCGTCGGTGTCTAGACAGTCTCACCAACTGCTGTGAGCTGAATGTTTATGTCTCCCCAGAATTCATATGTTAAACCTAATGCTCAATGTGATGGAATGAAGACGTGGGGCCTTTGAGAGGGGACGGGTTATGAAGGTGGAACCTTCACAAATGGGATTCCTGCCTTTATAAAAGAGTCCCCAGATAGCTACGCTACCCCTTCAGCCATGTGAAATGAGAGCTAGAGAGCGCTGTTCATGAACCAGAAAGCAGACCGTCAGACACCAAACCCACCAGTGTCTTGATCTTGGACTACCCCAACCCCAGAACTATTGAGAAATAAATTTCTGTTGTTTATAAACCACCCAGTCCATGATATTTTCGTTACAGCAGTCCAGACAAAGACACCCACCGTTCACTAACTCATTCAGCATTCCAAAAAAAAAAAAAAAAAATCAATATTTCATTTGTATTGCACGCACAATATTCTGCAAGGCACTTGGAGAACTACTAACATGTTTAAAATATGCTCCTTACACTTACAGAGTTTATGGGCTGTCAGTTTGACAAGGTTTTGCTTTAAAACAATATATTGTTAAGTGTGTCAATCTGGCGTACTCTTGAAATAGCCAAAGCCTCCTGGCTATTACTCTTCCTAGCAACCCAAAGATGAAAAGAAAACAATAACTAAGGTAGTGTTGCTGAGAGACAAACAGATAAAATAATCCGTGTGAAGCCCCGAAAATACTCCCCCTATGAAGTAAGCACTCAGATGTTTGCTATAGGCATGATTATGAAAATAAAATATGCAGGCAAGTTCTTTTTCGTTTTGTGGAGGAAGAATAACATGGATAACTTTTATTTTCAAAACAGTTGATTGCGCCCACAGAATTCTTCCATGAAATGTGTTCCCAGGTAAAAACTTCAATGAATCTTTCATTATGTACTCAGCTAACATTACACTAAGATTGTGATAGGACCATTTAAAGGCCCCTGTAAGTAAACTAAATGGAAGGGTATTTGATTTATTTGTTAAATTTCATATATTCCACTTTATAAAGTTATTTGGGATCAAAGGAAATAGATTTTGAGTAATGCTGCAGACTAACAGTTCCTTAGTAAACTATCTTGATTGTCTAAATGTATGCAAAGGGAAAATGTTTCACACTGTCAAAACACCCCTAAGTAGTGGTCCCTCCAGCCTCCCCAGTATATTCAATGACAGGGAAATCTTTAAATCTGAAGGCAGGCAGTGTATGTATGTTATTAGAATATGCTTCCAGAAATTCTTACCAAATGGTCCCAGTTATAGCCTGTGGAGTCTCACACACCCTATTGAGATTCACACCCACCATTTGCTACACAGTGCTGTTATACTCCAAAAGAAAAGAAAAAAATCAATTTGGACATTAAAATTAGAGAATATTATAAGCAAATAAAGATACCTGATAAGGGCACTTCAGGAAAGGAAACATTTTAAGAACGTCCTTCAGAGGTGTTCTGCTGCCAATCAACTTTCTTCTTATTTCCAAAGTCTGACTCATCCTCTTATCAATTTCTTTCCAGTTCTTTTCTGTTTTCATATATTCTTGCTGGAACCAGTTAATATGTTCATCTGTCTCAGAATCTAAGCAAACAGTTTCTTCCTGCAAAATATTTTCGAAATATCAATATGTTTCATCTTTCAAGTGGCAGTTTAACACTTCGTGAGAACTTGAATCATAGGCTGTTATTGCATTTGTAATGGACTCCTAAGGTGAGGGTTACCACATGTAATTACACTTGGCCTTGACTGTGGGTAACAAATGGACAGTCTTTAGCAAATCAGATAGTTCATTACTTACTATCATTACTTACAGTGTGTTCTCTTGACAGATGTAAGAGTTACTTCATTTTCTACATACCCTTTTAGTAGAAACCTAGATTATCTACAAGGTTCACTTAACAGGAATGTTTTTTTATTTCTGCTCATTTAAATATTAAAAGAGATAAAGAGGTTTAAATTAAGGTTTTGTTATTGCTACTGTTTGTATTTTTCCTTCTTAAATGCCTTTTTATAACTGCGCTACTATTCCATAAAATCAAAATTCAAAATAATAACAGTGGGTATTTTGTAACACTGAATCATCAAACTGTCAATTATATTTACTATAAATTTGAGTACATTGGGTGGGGTGGATGACTAGGAAATACCTAGCATATTAAAAATCCAAGATGATCAGTTTGAGTAGCCAAAAAAGCAAGTGTTTCTAGAAAACTTTGTTGAGGAGCAATCAGAAAACAAAAATTAATAAAAGGCATCCAAATTGTCAAAGAAGAATTCAAAACTTTCACTATTTGCAGATGACATGATACTCTATGCAGAAAATCTGAAAGACTCCACCAAAATACTGCTAAAACTAATATATGAATTCAACAAAGTTGCAAGATATAAAATCAACATACAGTAATCTGTTGCATTTCTATATACCAATAATGAAGCAGCAGAAAAAGAAAGCAGGGAATTGATGCCATTCGCAACTGCACCAAGAATAATAAGATACCTAGGAATAAACCTAATCAAAGAGGTCAAAGTTCTATGCTCTGAAACCTTAAAACATGTATAAAGGAAATTGGGGAGGACACAAAGAAATGGAAAAACAGTCCATGTTCATAGGTTGGAAGAACTAACATTGTTAAAATGTCTGTATTACCCAAAGTGATCTACACATTTAATGCAATCCTTATCAAAATACCACCAGCCTTTTTCACAGAACTAGAACAAATAATCCTAAAATCTGTAAGATCCTGAATAGCTTACACAATCCTGAAAAAGAAAAGCAGAGCTGGAGGCATCATGATTCTGGACTTCAAGCTATATTAAAAAGCTATAGTCATCAAGACAGTATAGTACTGGCACAAAAACAGACAAATAGATAAATGGAACAGAATAGAAATCCCAGAAATGGACCCACAAGTACGTGGTCTACTAATCTTTGACAAAGTGGGAAAGAATATCCAATCGGGAAAAAAAACAAACAAACAGTCCTTCAACAAATGGGTGTTGGGAAAACTGGACAGCAAGATGCAGAAGAATGAAACTGGACCACCTTCTTACACCATACACAAAAACAATTCAAAATGGATGAAAGGCCTAAACATCATATGGAAATAGGATACTATCAAAATCCAAAACATGAGATGGAAACAGGAAACTATCAAAATCCAAGAGGACAACATAGGTAGCATATGACCTTCCATAGCAACTTTGACCTCTGTCATACCAACTTCTTACTAGACATGTCCCTGGAATCAAGGGAAAACACAAGCAAAAATGAACTATTGGTACTTCTTCAAAATAAAAATTTCTGCACCATGAAGGAAACAACAAAACAGTTGAGTTAAAAGTTGAGTTAAAAGTTAAAGTTGAGTTAAACAGTTAAACAGTTGAGTTAAAAGGCAGCTTATGCAGTAGGAGAAGATATTTGAAAATGACATATCATTTAAGGGCTAGTATCCAAAATCTATAAAGAACTTACCAAACTCAACATCCAAAAAACAAATAACCCAGTTAAGAAATGGGCAGAAGACATGAATAGAAACTTTTCCAAAGAAGATATCCAAATGGCTAATGGACACATAAAAAGATGCTCAACCTCACTCATCATCAAGGAAATACAAATCGAAACCAGGATGAAATGCTGCCTCACACCTGTCAGAATGGCCAAAATTAACACCACTAGAAAAAACAGGTGTTGGTGAGAATTTGGAGAAAAGGGGAACCCTCTTAACTGTTGGTGGGAATGCAAACTGATGCAGCCACTCTGGAAAACAGTATGGAGGTGCCCCAAAAAGTTAAAAATAGAGCGACCCTACAATGTAGCAATTGCACCACCAGTTATTTATCCAAAGTATACAAAAATACATATTCGAAGAGATATATGCACAACAATGTTTACAGCAGCATTATCAACAATAGCCAAACTATGGAAAGAGCCCAAATATCCATCGACAAATGAATGGATAAAGATGATGTGGTGGTGGTGGTGGTGGTGGTGGTGGTGTGTGTGTGTGTGTGTGTATAGTATGAATATAAATGGGAATACATATGTGAATATGACTCAGTTTTTAAAAAAATCTTTTTGAAAATCTTACCATCTGCAAAGACACGAGTAGAGCTAGAGTGTGTCATGTTAAGTGAAATAAGTCATTCACAGAAAGACAAATACTATATGATTTCACTCACGTGAAATTTTTGAAACAGATGAACATATGGGAGGGGGAAAAGAAGAGAGAAAGGCAAACCATAAAAGAGACTCTTAAAGGTGGAGACAAACTGAGGGTTGATGGAAGGAGATGGGTGGAGGATGGGATAGATGGGTGATGGTATTAAGGAGGGCTCTTAGGATGAGCACTGGCTGTTGTATGTAAGTGAAGAATCAATGAATTCTACTCCTGAAATTAATATTGCACTGTATGTTAACTAACTAGAATTTAAGTAAAATATTTAAGGGGCACCTGGGTGGCTCAGTCAGTTGGGTATCTGTCTTCAGCTCAGGTCATGATCCTAGAGTCCTGTGATTGAGTCCCATGTCAGGCTTCCTGCTCAGTGGGGAGTCTGCTTCTCCCTCTGCCTCTCACCCTGCTTATGCTCTCTCTCTTTCTCAAATAAGTAAATAAAATCTTTAAAAAAATTAACAAGTAAATAAAATATTTTAAAACAATAACTAAACAAACAACAAACTGCCTCCTGCCGTAAGAAAGAAAGAAAGAGAAAAAGAAAGAAGAAAGAAAGAAAAATTTGTTGAGGGGATACTCAGCAGAACTGCACTTGAGTTAACAAGTTGGCAAACTGTTTAGCTGACCAGAATATGAGCAGATGTCATTTATAAAAAATGAAAAAAAATAAATAATAGGCCTAAAATATTCCTACATAAGGGCTTTTCAAGAACATGAGAGAGCTTCAGGTAGATCCACTTTCTATGAACGTAGGATGACTAGCAAGACAGACCAAGTGATCAAATCTCTAGAAAAGGATAACTTACCAACAGACTAATAAAACCCTATAATCTTACATAAATATAAATAGAAAATAAGTTTTTCCACAAGGAATATGCCAAGACCTGGAAGTTTTATAGACAAATTCTACTAAACTTTCAAAACAGAGTGTTCCAAATTTATGCAAATTGTATAAGGAAGTCGGGGTCAGGAGGGTCGGGGGAAAAAGGAATTCTATGAAGGATTCCAACCTATTCTAAGACTCCCCAAACTTGAAAGAACACTGTAAGAGGAAAATTACAAGTCAGTCTCATTCATGAACAAAATTATAAATGTTGAGAACAAAGAACAACATTACTGACATTACTAAAGGAACTATAGTAAACTAAAGGGAAATATGATTGATTTACCCATTACATTTCACATACCTTTCATACTGAAATCTGAATTTTTTAAAAAGATTTTTTATTTTAGAAAGCATGAGCAGAGGAAACAGGCAGAGAAGAAAAAACAGAGAGAGAAAGGAAAACAGACTCCCCACTGAACTTGGGAGCCCAATGCAGGACTCGATCCCACAACCCCAATTTCATGACCTGAGCCAAAATCAAGAGTTGGATGCTCAACAGACTGAGCCACGCAGGCACCCCTGAAATCTGAATTTTAGGGTCACTGTGATAGAAACAAAAATAAATAGGTTTTGAGAATTTTGACATATGAACAGTTCTGTAATTAACCTGGATTTTCTAAGTATGCATAAATACCATATACTGCATTAACCAATCAAAGTTTTTTTTAAATGACCACATTTGAAATAATGCAGAAAAATATATGTATAAATTCAACTTGAAAAAATATGTATAAAATTCAACATCCCTTTAAAATTAAAGGAAAAATGTTCATCAAAATAAAAAGAGGAATTTTTGAAACTTATGAAGTTATCTACCAGAAACTTAGAACTAACATTTTTAATGTTGAAATTTTAAAATTTTCCTTAAAATCAGAAACAAGACAATGCTGCTCTGCTATACTCTTATTCAGTCTTTTACTAGAGATCTTACCCAGCGTAGTAAGATAAGAAAGAGAAACAAAAGGCATGGAAATTGGAAAGATAGAAACAAACTGTCCTCTTTCATAGTTGATGTGATCTGATTATTTAAGAGAAAAACCCAAAATGATGTACATATAATTTATTAGAGTTGGGGAGAGAGTTTTACAAACAACTGAATGTAAGATAAATATTAAAAATTTGTTAACAAACAGAATATGTAATTTTTTTACAGTTGCAACAAAAAGTAAAAAGCACCTGGGAATACAACTAATAATAGATATGTAGGTCCTTTATGGAGAAAATTATAAAAATATTAGAAAATACTAATGAGACAAATTAATAGATCTACCATATTCACTGTTAGAAAAACTCAGTATCATAAGGAAGTATCACCTTCCTTCAAATGGAGATATATATTCAATAATATTTTTATCAAATTCTAAATCTATCAAAAACCAAAAATTAATGTTTTAAGAATTCAACAAGATGATTCTGAAATTCACATGAAAGATTAAAAAGCCCAAGGATAACCAAGGCACTCTTAAAAAAATAACAATTAGTTAGTGATAGAGACTGGAAACTATCAAGACGTTTACAACTATGTAATATGTAAATAGGGAAAGTTGATATTCATGCGGGGATAGATAACATTACTAGGGCAACATGGCAGAGCTTCTAGACACAGATCTCTGTAAAGAACAGAGATGACAACACAAATGCCTGGGAAATAGGACTGTTTTACAAAAGGTACAGAAAACTGTCTAGCCATATGGGAAAAAAGAAAACAGATCTATACCACACACCTTATACAAAAGTAAATTACACATGGCTTAAGTACTTAAATGTTAAGGCAGATCTTTAAATTTAAATATATATATATATATAAATAATTCTTATCATTTCAAGGTAGGAAAGAGGTTCCTAAAAGTACTAATCATAAGAGAAATGACTAATAAATCTAACTACATTGAAATTACAAACTTTCAGTCAACAGTTTTCATAAAGAAATTCAAAAGGCAAGGCACAAACTAGAAGATACTCACAATGATAAAACTGGTGGAGTAGAATACAGAATATATAAAGAATTCTTACAAATAAATAAGAAAAAGGGGCAACCTCAGAAAAATAGGTAAAAGACATGACTGGGCATTTTACAGAGAGGAAAACTTGAGTATTTCATAAATATGAAAGATGATAAAGCTCATAAGCAATTAAAATGAAAATAAGAACAAGTAACATTTTACTCCCAACCTATTGGTATCTTACTTGAGGTGGGAGGGAGTTATCTTGATATCTGATCAAAATGGTATCTTACTTGGGGGTGTGGCAGTTTAAACTCAGTTCAGTGAGTTTAAATGTCTGTAGCAACCAGGAGAACAATTGGCATTGTCTAATACAGTTGAATATGTGCCAGCAATTCCACTCCTACATGTATACCCTTGGAAAGAACTTGCACATAGATACCAAGATATACAAAAGGAACGATCACAGCAGCATAGCTCACAGAGGCAAAAACTAGAAACCAGGCAAATGTCTGCCAATTAAAGATTATCCAAATAAACTGTGTTTTCCTGTCACAGTAGATTTTAAGCCAATATAAAAATAAATGAATAACACAACTGAACTGAGCCTGGGTGAATCCCAGAGTCAATATATTGAGTGAGAAAAAAAGTCATCGATGACATACTGTGTATCATCACATTAGCCGCAAAAACAAGCAAAACTAAATAAGTCACCTCACACATGTGGCAAATTCATATGTTTCAAAAACAGGTGAATGAGAAACCTAAAATCCAGAGTACAGGGCAGTGAAAGATGGGCAGACACAAAGGTATGGACAGTGTTCCGATTTTAAAGCTGAATGTGAGGCTCACAGTGTTTCCTTTATCTCATAAATTATACATATAGGATTCTTTTGTAAGTCTCAAATGTATATAATGAGAAGTTTTTCGATAAAAAGGAAAATCTTAATTTTTAAAAAGGAAAGGGAATGTTTGTAATTATAAACAGCTTTCATTTTATTGTACTGTAGTGGGAGTTCTAAAATTGGTACTATTGACATTTATAGACAAGTATACACATAATGAATGGCTTCCCCTAACGCCCCCACCCAATTCATGAAATGTCATAGAAAGCAAAGTTTCTGGAAAGCTTCTACCTGATTGGACCAACATAATGTCAGAAAATCCTATCTTAGATTGAAGTACTGCATTCAAAGGAATAGCAGGCTGCTTCAGAATTTCAAATTCTCACCTTTTAATGATTCATGTATTGTTAGAGCCAGAAGGAACTTGGACAGTGTCTGGCCTGTGCTTCTCACTTTACTGATGAGCAATTTGAGACTTTCAAAGAGGAAGTGACTTTCTCGAGCACGGAGATGGCCAGGTGCAGGGCTTCTGGTCTTAGCATAACCCGACTTCTCCAAAACGATGGATGGCCTTGTTCCGACAGGCTGGTTTCCTTAGCAGTACGCATTGACAAGAGGGAACCGGGGGATGAGAGAAGCCTGAATTTTACAGAGCAGCAGCAGAGTTGGCTGCTACGTGTCTGTCTCAGCAGTAAAGATGGTGGGGCGGGGAGGTGGAGGGAAACGTGCTCAAGAAGTAATGGAAAGAAGAAACCGTGAAGCAGGGAACAGATCACACCTAGCCAAGGAATCCCAACGAATAGACACAATGAAGGGCAGTGTAGGAGTCATCTGTAGGATCTGTGACTTCAAAGGAATCAGAATAAATGAACAAGAACATTAATTTGAGTTGGATCCAAAATGGGTAATGAGCTTAGGCCACACCTCCTTGACCACATGAGTGCTGGTAACAGAGAGTGGGCCCTTGGCTCCAACAGCACCGTGCCCTGCAGCTCTGGGGGACTTGGGTAAAGTAGCAGAGAGCACAGTCATCTAAGCCCATGGCTGGAACAGAAATAAGGAGGACAGGGTGCCTGGGTGACTCAGTGGGTTAAAGCCTCTGCCTTCGACTCAGGTCATGATCTCAGGGTCCTGGGATCGAGCCCCGCATCGGGCCCTCTGCTCAACAGGAAGCCTGCTTCTCTCTCTCTTTCTGCCTGCCTCTCTGCCTACTTGTGATCTCTGCCTGTCAAATAAATAAATAAAATCTTAAAAAAAGAGAGAGAAATAAGGAGGACACTCTAAGTGAGATTTGAACAGAAAATTGAGACTGCTTTTGATATAGTAAGACACAGCATGGTTCAAAATAGTTATAACTATTTCCCGCACAGAGATGAATAAAAACTCACCCTGACTTTTTTTATTGAACAGAATGTTGCTCGGCATCCTACAATCTGAATAAGTTTACAAAGAAGGTGTCTAGTTGTGTCAATTTAATAATTCTTATATGTATATCCTTAAAAATCTACTTTAAAGGCCAGATGGAAAGGTCTTGAACCTAAGATTCGGGGTCTGGAGCTCTGAACATCATCAGCAGATAATTGGTCATGCTCCCAGCCAACTACAGTATTTCCAAGAGAGTGTCATCTCACCTTCTAATTCCTAGACGGGTGTGTTTCTTGGAGTCACCTAGTCTGGTGGCCACAGGAGGCAACTGAACACTTGAACTGTGGCTAGTCCACACTGAGATGTAGGCTTTCAAATGCAGACTTTCAAAGACTTAGTATACCACAAAGTAAAAATAAAAATAAAACACCTCGTTAACAATTTTTCATAATGACTGGATGTTGAAGTGATAGTTTTGTAGATATACTGGGTTATATAAAACATACTAATATAATAATTCCACCTGCTTCCTTTACTTTTCTTTATTTTTTTAAACGTGGCTACAGGAGAATTTCAAATTACACATGTGGTCCGTCTTCTATTTCTGCTGGACAGTGCTATGTTAGGGGCTAGGGTTTTCTACATATCACATTCCAATCATCCCTGTTTTCAATTCCATGGTCATCACAAGGACTGTGGAAATGATGTTCCTCTATGTAACTTGAAAAGTCTCTTTGCTTAGCATTCAGGTGTGTGGCTCAGTCAGTCATCAGGGAAATGGCAGCCTCTTGGCCCAGGGTTCTAAGAGCACAGCTGACTTGTAAAACTTCACGCATCAGCGCATGTGCCCCCTGCTGATGGCAGTCATCGAATTATATCCCGAATGCAATTAACTCAACATTTTTCTTCAACATTTTTCTTCAGTTCTGCATCATGAGAGAAATGGCTGTTCAAAAGCCTATAAAAATGATTAGTATTTATTCAATAAATCATTATGTGTCAGGTGCAGTAAGAAGCAAACAGTAAATGCCATAAAAGAAATCCAAAGAAACCTACAAGATATTCTTAAGCATTTGGCCTTTCAGCAGTTTTTGCATAACTTTTGATTCCATTTCACTTCTAAGCAAAGGAAAGCTAACACACAAGACTCCTGCATGACTTTCAAAGTTAGGAAGTACAGGATACCTAATAAGGAGGAAAAGAAAATGTTTTAATAAATGAATCATATTACTAAGGAAAAGAAAATGTTGTAAGATAGAAACGAATCAATTACTAAGTCAGCTTAGTAATTTAGCACCTGGCAGATTTATCTATTTACTTAGCAAATGTTTGGAGGATTTGGGAATATAAGAACAACCTTTAAGGTTTATTGAATGTCTGAATCATTGTCCTGGACATTAGGTAGAGGTTTTTATTGTTGTTTTTTTCAAAAACACAAGTTAATCTCTTGAAAGAAACTGTCACCACATGTCTGATAGGATAGTTCACATCAGATGGGACAAGGTATTAGTTTTGTTTCTGCCATGTTTCAGACTCTGAGAAATGTCCTTAACTAAGGTTACAATGGACATGATCTGCTCCATCCTGAGAACTAGAAAGAATCTCCAAATGGATTAGCTGAAAAAATGAAAACTAGGTATTTTTTACATAAAGCAAAATAAAGTTTCTCTCTGTTGTAAGCATTTTGATTATCATATATGGTAATATTTTTCCTAGAGCTCCCCAATCCAGATAGAGAACAAAGATACAGACGATAAAATCCCTGGGCTAAGGATGGCAGGATCAGTGAGACCCTCAAAAATGCCTCTGTAACTTCATGGAGCCAACACAAAGAGAATAACTGAGGTGTGGATCCAAAGCCTGAAATACTATACTGGGACCCCCTGGTATCACTCAGAATAGGCAAAATTATGCTGCTGTACCTGACAACCCCCAAACCTTAGAGCAACGAAAATTTATTTGTAGCTCATGTGACGTGCCCATCTTGGGGCCCAGGTCCTCGTTCTCCTCACCCAGGGACCTGACTCCACCACCTGCAATGTTGTTAGGCATCACTGATAAAGAATGGGGGAAGATGGGGCGTTGCACACTGGATGACCAATGTACATGGCACTTCTGCTCACATTTCTTGGGTAAAGTCAGTCTTAAGGCCACATCTAACTTCAAGATAGTGGAGAAGTAACAATCCCACTGATTGTCATAAGGAAACAAGATGGTTAAATTGGTGAGGAGCTATAATGTTCTCAGTCCTCTACCCCTAAGTTTCTTGTAATGTGAGAGCAAAGTTCTCCTTATAATTTAGACCAGTTTTAGACAAGGTCGTCTGTCCACTGCAGCCAAAACCATTTAACTGAGATACCAGAACTCCCAATTCTCAAGCCAGAGAACAATGAACAAAATGAATTCTATATTCAGCAAAACACTTTTCAAATATGAAAGAGCAATTTAAGACATTCCCAAATAAATAAAAACTTAGATACTCGATCACTTGCAAATAGATACAAGGACATCTGACTGTGACTCAAATCCACATGAAGAAAATAGAGCCCTGGTATAGGTCATTTATATATAAAAGACAGCATAAATGTATTTTCTGTTTGTAACTTTTTTTCCATCATATTTTAAAGACAGTAGCATGAAGCAATAATTATAAATCTGTGTTGATGGTCATACAGTATATAAAATGTGATTTATGTGACAATAACAGCACAAAAGGGGAAAGGGATAGAGTTATATAGGGACAAAGGTTTTGTATTCTATTGTAATTAAATTGATATTAATTCAAGCTAGATCTTTAAAAATTAAGATGTTAGTTCTAATTTTCAGGGCAACCACTAAGGGATTAACTAAAAATGTATATATACTAAAAGAAACAATAAGTGAAATTGAATTAGTACACTAGAAAATTAAAAAAAAACACACACAAAAGAAGGCAGTAATTAAAGAATAAACAAAAAGTGAGTAAAAAACAAATAAATAGGAAACATAAATTCTAATTTATAAGTAATTATATTTAATAATTGGCAGAATAGATTATACAAATGATCCAAATATATGCTGTCTACTGGAGACACACTTTAGATTCAGACCCAAATTGTTTAAAGGTAAAAAAAGATGGGCAAAGATATAGCATGCAAACAGAAACCAAAAGAGAGATAGAATAGCTATACTAATATCAGACTAAATAAACTTTAAAACAGAACATTATCCTAGAGACAAAGGAAAATATTTTATAATAAAGAGAACCAATCCCTCAAGAAGATATAATAATATCAATTTACATACACCTAACAACAGAGTCCCAAAACTCATGTGGCAAAAACAGACTTAAAAGGAGAAAGAAACAGTTAAATAATAATAGTATTTGAAGACTTGAATACCCCACTTTCAATAATGAACAGAACCTCTAAGCAGATGATAAATAAGGAACTAGAAGACTAGAACAACTGTTATTTCTGGAGAAGACAAAATGGATTGTAGGGACACCGAACTGGATATAACAAATACATCATTAAAAGAAGACCTCTGAGAAGATGGTATTAAAGGCAGTTTTGAAGAAACTGATTTATAGATTAAGTCATTTATTAAAAAAAGAAATTAAGTCATTTGTTGAAAACTCTTAAAAAGAAACTAAACATAAGCAAATTAATTGATAAAACAATCTATGAACTTAAAGATCATATTAAAAGTCTCTCAACTGAGAGAACCTCATTGCAATTAGAAAAAACAAATTAGAAAGAAGCCAAAGCTCCTGTAGAAACTTCAGAGTCCTTTCTGTACTGCTTCAAGAAAACAGAATAAATTTTCACCAAATATCCAATTTAGAGTTAATGTAACTCATAAAGACAGAGGAGAATCTTTTCAAGGTAAATGAAAAGATCAGTCATAACTGTAAAGAACTGGAGACCTGAAAAAGTCAAGCCAAATTTTTTTCAGAAAATTTTGAAAGAAAGCTTCTTATCAAAGTGGCTTATATCCCATGAGCAAAAAGTTGATGATAATAGGTTGAGGGTTCTGCTGGCTGAAAGAAACCTCAATAACTTAAAAGAAAATGCATACAATCAAGATAAAAAGCTTTTGCACGTCAAAACAAACAGTCAACAAAACCAAAAGACAACTGACAGAATAGGAGACAATATTTACAAATGACGTATCAGATAAGAGTAGTATCCAAAATCTATAAGGAACTTACCAAACTCAACACCCAAGGAACAAATAATCCAATCAAGAAATGGGCAGAAGACATAAACAGACATTTCTCCAAAGATGTACAAATGGCCAAGAGACACATGAAAAAGTGCTCCACATCACTCAGCATCAGGGAAATACAAATCAAAACCAAAGTGAGATACCACCTCATACCAGTCAGAATGGCTAAAATTAACAAGTCGGGAACTGACAGGTGTTGGCGAGGATGCCAAGAAAGGGGAACCCTCCTACACTGTTGGTGGGAATGCAAGCTGGGAAAGCCACTCTGGAAAACAATATGGAGATTCCTCAAAAACTTGAAAATAGAGCTACCCTACAACCTAGCAATTACACTACTGGGTATTTACCCTAAAGATACAAATGTAGTGATACAAAGGGGCCCATGCATCCCAATGTTTATAGCAGCAATGTCCACAATAGCCAAACTATGTAAAGAGCCTAGATGTTCATCAACAGATGAATGTATAAAGAAGATGTGGTAGATACATACAATGGAATACTATGCAGCCATCAAAAACATGAAATCTTGCCATTTGCAACAAAGTGGATAGAACTAGAGGGTACTATGCTAAGCAAAATCAGTCAATCAGAGAAAGACAGTTATCACATGATCTCACTCACATGAGGAATTTGAAAGGCAGGGCGGGGGGCGGGGAGGTTGTGGGGGAAGGGAGGGAAAAATGAAACAAGATGGGACAAGAGAGGGAGCCAAACCATAAGAGACTCTTAATCTCAGGAAACAAACTGAAGGTTGCTGGAGGGAAGGAGGGTGGGGGAATGAATGGGATGGCTGGGTTATGGAAACTAGGGAGGGTATGTGCTGTGGTGAGTGCTGTGAATTGTTTAAGACTGATGATTTACAGACCTGTACCCCTGAAGCAAATAATACATTATATGTTAATAAAATAAATAAATAAATTTTAAAAATGCATGCAATAGTCAAAAAAAATGATAAAGAAGAATTTAAGCATTTCAAAAGTATATTTACATCCTAATGTTTCAAATGGGGCATCTGGCAGAGGCTCAAGAAGACCATCTAAGGATCCTCTGGTGAAGAGACTTCCAAGGAAGGATGAGCATCAGGCTGTGACCTTGTATGGATCCAGGCCCAGGGCCTCATGCAGACCAGATGCCACCACCACCTCCTCCCCAGGAAGACAGGGGCAGGATTCCTCCAGCAGGGTATCCCCATCATGTCACAGAAGGTTTTCCACATGAGTAAGACATAGCTTATCCTGATGCTTCTGGTGCTGACAGATCCCCAGAACCTTCTTTTGGTCCAACCCTCCCACTTGAATGTGGCATCCCTAGCCTAAGCTCCAGTTCTGTGAGTCCTAGGGGATGATTCCTGAGAAAAGGATCTCCTGTCATTCCCCTTATTCTGAAACTGCTTTACTGAGGAAATTTCCTGACCATGCCCATCTTCCACAGGCAACAAAAAATGTCTGTACACTAAGCACTGACATGATACTAAGCAATAAACACTAAGTCATCATGTCATGTGGCAATGGCATAAAAACAGAATAAGAGACTAATGGGACAAAGAGACAGTGCCCAGAACACACCCACGTCTATTTGGGAACTTAATATACAATAAGTGTCACCCTAAATCAATGAGAGAGGATGGATTTTTAGCAACTGATGTTAAGAAAGTGGCTCATTCTGAGGAGATCCCTACTTCATAGCAGAAAAGATGGACTCCACATGACTTAAAGAGCTAAACATGAAAGTGAAAACAATATATTTAATAGAACAAAGAGTAGAAGAATGAATGTCTTTGTGACTTAGGGCATGGGAAGGACTGCTTCCTTCAAATTAGCAAAAAAAAAAAAAAAAGATGCCAACTCATTAAAAAATGGGCAATGGATCTAAAGAGGGAGCTTTCTAAAAGAGGAAACTCAAAAGGCTAACGAACATAGTGAAGAGATTCTCAGACTCATTAGTTACCCAGGGAAATGTAAATCATGACAAGAATGACATTACACTTGCTACCTAATAGACTTGGCAAAATGTAGAAGACTGATAATGCCAAGGGTTGGCAGGAATACAGGAAGATGCATGACTGTGGGAATGAGACAAAGTCATCTGGAGACTAATCAGTCAAATGTAAGTAAATGCACACCCTCCACCCCATGACTCCATTTCTGGGGAGACAACCGAAAGCAGTAACACATAGGTAGGTCCAGAAGCAGACATGGATGACGGTATTCTCTATGCTGTAGTTCCTAGTCAGGAGGAGCAGGGCTTGGGGCCGGAGTACTTTATAATTCATTGCAATCATGGACTAGAAGTACACTAATACGAATGAGTCATAAAGAGTGTTAGTGAGAAAAGTGAAACAGGAATGAAGTATAAAATACCATTTATAGTAAGTCATATATATGGGTGTGTGTGTGTGTATCCCAAAATAATAGTACACATTCTAGAACACTTACAGATTAAAAGTTATGTATAGAATACATTGGAATGGTGGCTCAAGGGCAGAGGTAAGGGACGAACAGATAGGGGTGAGAACAGAAAGACAGAAGAGAATAGCAACAGGCCTCACATGGGAAAAAGACCATGATAGGCCATGAATTAAGAAGTGGGACTCATTCAACTTTAATTAGCACCTGAGATTTTTCACAACAAAATACTGCAAAGTAAAATTCCATCACATGGCTATGCAGTTCTATATAATTTCTATAAGCTCTTAAAACTAGTATCTTCACTTAAACAGGATAATGTCAGCAACTTAGGACATTATTCAGTTAAGTCTACTGTTTTGAGAATCTAATTATACCTCTGTTTCTAGACATAAGACAAAGTATCGTCAAAGGGAATTAAACAAAAGAAATAGATTTATCAATTCACAGGGCTGCAAACTGCTTAGACCTAGAACTAAAAGTCAGACACATATGAGCTATGGAGCACAGCTGCTGCGTTGGGCTACAAGACACAGCAGTAACATGAGATCATGAGGTTGGAAAAATATTTTTTTTAAAGATTTTATTTATTTATTTGACAGACAGAGATCACAAGTAGGCAGAGAGGCAGGCAGAGAGAGAGAGAGGAGGAAGCAGGCTCCCCGCTAAGCAGAGAGCCTGACGAGGGACTCGATCCCAGGACCCTGGGATCATGACCTGAGCCAAATGCAGAGGCTTTAACCCACTGAGCCACCCCGGCACCCGGAAAAAGAATTTAAATTTATTTTTATTTGACAGTGACACAGAGAGAGAGCACAAGTAGGCAGAGCGGCGGGCAGAGAGAGAGGGAGAAGCAGGCTCTCCACCAAGCAGGGAGCCCAACGTGGGACTCAATCCTGGGACTCCAGGATCATGACCTGAGCTGAAGGGAGTCGCTTAACCAACTGAGCCACCCAGGTGTCCCTGGAAAAAGATTCTTAAACACCGTGAAATGCCCAGTATTTTAGAGACTTGGCCTGGAAACAAAGTCTGGGATTCTGCCAGCATAGCCATCCACATAACATGTTGGTGAGTCTTTTTACAACAGAATATGAGGAACCCAGGTAGATTTAAAACTCACAGGTGGATGCTTTGATGTTGCAGATGCTTTGGGTTTTATAGTGTAGTTTTAGCAGTTGTGAACTGGCCCGGAGGTCCATGTCCCAGCCTCAGACCCACACAAATTCTTCTGCTGTCTCCATTATCTGCAGAAGCCCATGTGACAGAGCTAAGAAAAACTCCTTCCTCCACTGAGACATCTACCTTCAGTTCTTTGGTAAATTGTTCCCAACAATCAAAAGAGAAACAAAGCTATGAAACAAAACAAAAGAAAATCTCTTCCCCTCTCTTGCTACTCCTTTCTAAAATCTTCCTCTAGTTCATCCAAACCCACTTCCCTGCCTTTGAGGGCATAGCCTGACTCTTGACTTCTAGCCTCCATCAGCATTTTCCATCCTTGCTGCACAAGAAATAACGGTTTTCTATATTGTGGAAATACTGTGCCCGGTCAAGAACATTTAAAAGACGTGAACATTGCCTAAGTATCTTAATTCAAAATGTCTTTAATTTTGAGAAATCTTCAAGATACTGAAAAGGAGCTATCAGAAGTTCAAAGCGCAGATGGGAAGTCATTTAGGCAATTCATGTGAAGTGTCAAATTCTGTTAGTAGTCTATTCAATGGATTTGTCTTTCCATTCTTCTTAGGGTTTTACCATTTGCCTTGTTGCCATGCAGGGTACAAAGTACAGAAACGCATTGTTTCTGTAAGATTCTAGGATAAACTTTTCCCCAACTCTAAAGCGTTTGGCTCTAGAGAACACGAGGTCACATACAGAGATGTTACGGTCTCTGACAGAATCAGCAGTCTGTGGCTCCATTTGTAAGGAGGAAACAAGTAAATCTTCATTGATTAGAGGTGTTTGCCAGAAAAAACACTATCTCTTCAGGTGTGAACAATGGACACTCTATCATCTCTTGTTGCCCCAGCTGGTAAGGTCAAAACTAAATTCTATGGCAACTTAACTCATCTCAGACTCTGGTACATTCAGTTCTCTGTGTTTTGGGGGGTAGGGGGAGAAGGGGAATGTGTTTTTGTAGCGAAAGCCCCTGCATGGATCTTAGTAGGATTCATCTGAGTATTCAGGCTTGTCAGGGGTTCTTGGGGAGAAGGGTGGAAGGGAAGAGCCATGAAGGGTGTCATTCCATGAAGAACTGAGGTGGTGCTGAGAAGGAACTGGAAGGGAAGTGTACAAATTGGTTCAGTGATGATGTGTCCACAAAAACGAGGCCCTTTAGGCCCTGTGAGCTCTGACCCTATGAACATTCCTTTGAGTTCTAGTGCTAGGGACAATTCTTAATCTACCGAACTTACATTCATTCTTTCCAATGAATTTTGGTGAGCCATGCATGATAGAAAAGGAAGGAAAACTGAATTTGAAAACTTTATATATAAAGGAACTCCATTTTTGTATATGGAAAGTCAGATTTCTTGAGAAAACCAATTCATGTATGACATAATTATGTTCCTTTACAAAGTGACTTTTTATTTTCAGAATATAAAAGATAACTAAAATTAATCTAACTCTATCTTGTCATGATTTTAGTTTGCAACTGGAATATTGCAGTCAAAGTTTCTAACAAGTTACACCACTAAATTGTTACCTTTCCTTTGTCTTCTGGTCAAAGAGCAGGTCAAAGAGCGGGCATAAAATTATATTCTATTCACTGGCTTAGAACTTGAAAAATCTCATTGAAAATTATAGTAAGATATTTAAAATATACAGCTTCATCTAAATTTTTTGTTGTTGTTGTGGGGATGAAGGATTTTCAAATATTGATAGTACTAAGAAAATTGAGATGACCAACTGTGTTGCTTTATAACTATCAAATAATTACAGCAGCTAAAAAAGAAAATGAAATATTCACACCAAGTACATTCACTAACATAAATGCGCTTGTGGTGAAGAGTTAGGATTACATGTTCATGTTGGACTGGGGTGGAAACAGAATAGGCAGTCATGGGAGTTGACTTCTTTTATACTTGGTAGCTTTGGACATCCTTCCAAAGGAGTTCATTTACTTTATTAGCAGGGGACATTTTTGGCTTTGACCATATCTGGGGGCTCTGAGGTAGTTAAATGATATTTATAGGATCTCAGTAATTAGGACCCTCATGCACATTATTTACAGCAAACCCGATGCAGTGGGGGGAATCCCCAGCCACTGCCTGGCCCTTAGGCCTAAACGTCCTTGCAGCCACTTCTGGGTGGGTGTGGGACACCTTCTGGGCAATGAAAGGGCAGGATGGGGTTTGTATCCATGCATGTGGGCTACAGGCTTCCCTGAGACCTTGAGGATAGAGGCTACCTTACAATATGATTTCCAAAAACTGTCTGCAGCAAGAACGTAAGATCTATGTTACGATGAGATGAAGCGGAATTTTTCAAAGGCCCAGAACATAAGGGTGTTTCCAAGTTTTTCAAAGTTTGCGAAAGAACAAACATGAGATGATGAATAACATGCTCCGCTCGAACTGTTTTTGGGAGCCCTCTTTTAGACATATTATCATTCATATTATTAGCCATGCAAACAGACTTCCCTACCTCCAGTTTTCAAAAAGACTATCTGATTCTGTTTTAGTGATTTTAGATGTTATTACTTATTATCCTTTAATCAATCAATCAATCAACCAACAAGTTATAAGAGCATTTAAATATCCAATCTTACTTTTATCTGGACAATTTTAACTTCATCAAAGCTTATATTGGTAAGAGATTTCTTCGTCTGGCCTCTCCGGTGTCCAAATTTACACTTATTTCTCATCACTTGTTCGTCATCTTCTATGGGTCTCCGAACATATTTAAAGCGATCTTTGAGAGCTCGTTTCCATAAAAACTGCATAAATTAATAGAACAGGACAGTTAATCTTCAAGGAGACTGGAATAATCCCACATAAACAATAAAATCTTCATCACTCTTGGATTGAAGTTATTTTCACATCACAGTAATAGAAATTATAGAACAATCCTTCCACTTACCTTCACGATGGTCTAGTGATACTTCTATAAAAGCTATAATCCCTAAATCATAACTAAGGAAATAGACTCAGAACAATAAAAATATTTCCCCAATGCCACCTAGTTATTGAGTGAAAAATCTGGATTTTCTGATTTCCAAAATTGGATGTTTTCTACCATACTTTGCTGTCTCCACAACACATTCCACTCTTCCACTGGGATCTAGAGAAGGACTGATACTGTCTTATGCTTATATGGATGGATGCATTTTCTTAAAATCAATGTTTCTGTCATCCCTTGAAATTCACATTGGTGAATACTGTTGGCATTCATTCATCTACATATTTGTAGAGCATCTACTGTTTCAAACACAAAGACCAGGATCCTGCCCCAGGAGGGAGAGGGAGCATAGGTAGACCCCATCTAGCACAGGGATGAGTAATTTAAGTTCAGAAAGAAAAGTGTTAAAACAGGGGAAGAGACAGCATTATCTTACATTGTGTTGGGAGACCACAGAAACCTTCCTGAAGGAGGTACACTTAAGCTGAGATTTAGATGTTAAGGTTAGAAAACCAATGGGGTGGGAGGGGAGGACAATGGAGATGGAACTGGGAAATGCCAGGTAGGGGGAAGCATGGATAGAAGTTCCAGATAAAGCAGTCTGTGCCATGGAGCAGAGGGATAGCCTGTGCCACTTGGTGAGCTGCCAAGAGCTGTGCATGGCTGGAACATGGAGTTTAAGATGGGCCAGAAGAGGATGGGCCAGAAACTGAGGCAGGAGAGAGAAGCCAGCCCCATCCTGAAAAGCACAGTTACCCCATAACGGAGCTTCGCTGCAATCGAGAACCAGATCTTTTTAAACCTCTCTCCGTGGAAAGACTACATCAGTATCTCAGAGGGAACCTTCATCCTTGGTTCTTCCTCTAAAGCAGTGGTTCTCAAACTTTAACCTGAATCACAGTTCCTGGAGGATCTGTTAAAACACAGGTTGCTGAGGCTGCTTCAGAGCCTCTGGTTGGGAAGGTCAGGGATAGGGCTGAGAATCTGCATTTCTTACAGGTTCCCAGGTGATGCTGATGCTGCTGGCCCAGACCCTCAGGTTTCTGATTCCGTTGGTCTGAGCAGAGCTGGGATGTCTGTATTTTTCAAGGCTTTATGGATAATCCAGCTACAGAGCCAGGCTATGAAGTCCTCCTAGGCCACTAGGGAGAGGAGACCAGATGGTCAGGTCTGGGCTCCAGAAGAATCTGTCTGCCATGTGGTGTTTGGGAGATCAAAGACCTGGGCAACAGCTGAGGGACACAACCGGGCTTTCTCAACAAAACAACACTGTCTTCCTCTGCTGGGCCTTTGGTTCTGGCCTGGAAAGCTCTATCCCTCTCCTCCCTGGCCCTGCTGGTATCTAGTTAACTCTTGCTCTGCCTCCAGAGCTCAGCTCTTGTCCTCTGGTTATCAGCTCTCACCATTCCTTGTCTGTACTTACCACACGGGGAGTTTACCTTCATGTGAGTGATGTGTTTCTGCTTCTGTGCTTTTCTGTTCTGTTCTTTTCATTCTTCCTCTCTCCATTCTCCCCTGCTTGCTTGCTAGCTGCCTTACCTCCCTTCCCCTCCTTCCTTCCCTCTTTATTTCCTTTCCTTTCACTTATCTATAAGCACAAGAAGACAGGCTCGTGTCTGCACTGGGCTTGCTGCATCTGGGAAACTATAAATATTGGATGTCTTGTGTCAGTCCTCTGTGAGGTAGAGGGACCCACGTGTGGAAGCAACAGATCAGAATCAAGATTCTGAGTCTTGGCCTTCCTTGCTCAGGACCTCACTTACTTCTAAAACCCTGAGTCTCAGGGCTGCTTCTCAGTCCCTCGACTTCCTTGTCGTGCCATATGCCTGAACAGGCCCAAGAGACAGTGATTTGGGGCACCTCTTCTAAGCTCTGTTTCCTCATGGGCAAATGAGAATGCCACTCGGGTCATATTGGTACTGTCTGGTGCTTAAATTCTTCCATTCCTTCTTCTCTGGCTTAAGTCTCTAGAAGAGTCATGCCCTACCCTTCAGAAGAAGGATTGACATTGGGAGGACCCAGGGTCTAGGCTGAGTGTGTCTTAGCCAAGAAATCAGCAAGTAACTCTTCAGTCTTAGTTTCTTCAACTATAAAATGGAACAACAAGCCCAGTCCTGTCAACTGACATGATCGCTCCTCATGGAAGTGATTTGTAAACCAGAGTGCTGTTCATAAACACTTCCGCAGCCCCGCAGAGGACTGCTGTGGGTGGAGGCTGGCAGGCGGCTAAGACTCTGACGAAGCTCCTTGGTATGTATGAGTCAGAGACGCTCCCTCACCTCCCACAGGCTTGCGGCTTTGCCCTCTGCCACCGCTGTTCTACAACAGCACAGAAAGAATGGATGGCTTGTGTTTTTCTTAGCCCTAAATATGAATGAATGCAAATACATTTTTTCCCCTCTTGTTTTCTACAGTCTGAAGTCCTTCTAAACCTGCTGATCTGGTGGGAAGAATTAGAGCCATCAACTGCTAGGACATTTTTAAGTTGCCCATGCCTTTTCCAGATGCCTCAGTAGAAAATACCTCTGTCACTGAATAATCATTCTCCCTCTGGCTGCTTTTCCACCTGGGGTGCAGGAGGAGGCGGGCAGTGCAGTGGGAAGAGCTGCGTGGGTACAGGTTCTCCTTCAACTCCCTCTGAAATACAAAATAGCCCTGAAATTTTGGGTCCCTGATCTGATAGGGGAAGTAGTCCATGGTATCTCCAGCGGGTCCTTGCTCCGCATTTTAAACCCAGATATAATCCTTCAGAAACAGTCAGACAAACCCAGAATATGAACCATCTTCCATGGCAACTGGACTAGACTTGTGCAAAAAATAAATATCAGGAGGAAAAGGGAAGAGGGAGGGTTCAGAGAGACTCTCCAAGAAAAAATGAAATTGAAGAGACAAGGTCAAATCCAATGAATAATCCTTGATTTAATTTTATAGAAAAAACTCCATTTCAAAAACACTTTTGGAACAATTGAAGAAATGGGAATATAGGTTATATATGTCTTTATGCAGTTATTGTGTATGATGTGATGCAATTACTGCTCATTGGCTTAGGTGTAAAAATGGCATTGTGCTTAGAGAGGAGTTCATCTCTGTCCTTACAAGATATCTGCTGAGGTGTTTAGGAATGCCATCTGAAACCTGTTTTTTGTTTCCAAATGCTTCAGCCAAAACAAACAAATAAATAAATATGAGCCAGGAAAAATAAATGTGACAACCTATTAATACCTAGTGAATCTAGAACAGTGATTCTGAAGTGTCAGGATTTTGCCCTCTTCCCAGAATGCACGCGGCAATCTTTGGAGAGATTTGGTGGTTGTTCTCATGGTCTGGATGAGTGTCTGGGGGCTCCTCACACCCAGGGAATGCCAGGGATACTGTCAAAAACCCTATAATGTAGGGGACAGCCGCCAGCACAAAGACTCAGCCAGCCTAAATTCTAAGTACTGCCAAGATGGAGAAACCTTGGGTTTCTTGGGTATATGGGTGTTCACTGCAGCACCTTTCAACTTCTGTGTAGACATGAAAATTTTCAAAATAAGAAGCTGAGAATAAAATTAGCCCTAAAAATAACCAAGAGCTTGCTCGCTTGTGCGCGCTCTCGCTCTCTCTCACACATACATACACATACACACACACACACACGAACCTTTTCTACCATGCACCAGAGTTTCCCCTTTCATCCTGTGTGTGCAAACACGGGCCATAACATGCCAAGCAATTTTTCAATTCTTATCAGCTAACCATCTTTCGTTAATGCCACTGGGGATAGAAGTGAGTAAAATGCACACAAGATCAAAGTAAACATTATTCATTACTCTCTATTTGTCTCACTTTCATAACTATGAAACTAAAGGTCAAAATGTAATTGGATAAATAAGTATTTGTTTATATGTATGCAAAGATTCTCTAGAAGGAATCTTTAATAACGTTAGTTACTTCTGGGGAAGAAGATAAGGTAGCTGGGGGATAGAAGTGGGAGGGAGACTTTTCCATTTATATCTTATTGTCGCTATTGAATTTTGAACTTTGTGAATATGTAACTTATTCAAACAGCAAATTCAAATTATTTTTTAAGACACAATTAGCTCTATACACAGTAACACTGATTAGTTGCCTGACAGTATATCTTGAGTGTAGAAGGCATTTTCTAATCAATTTTGTCAGGCATATCAGTGTTATTATCAATGTTGTGACAAATAGGTTTGTTTATTTTGTAGTTTTTTGTATAGTGGGTTTGTTTTTTGTTTTGTTTTGTTTTTTAGAAAAAATTAGTTTATTTTACAGTGTGCTTTTATAGGCAGCAGCATATTTTAGGAAGGATGTCAAACTAGAAGCAAAAATGCCTAAATTCTGGACTGGGCTTCAATAGTTACTTCAATAGTTACAATCCCTTTCCTGAGTCTGGGTGGTAAAAAAGAATATATATGGCCCTCTCCCACTCAGAAAATTCTCATTCTATCCATACATAATAAACATTTCTTGAAAATACAGCAAGAAAACAGAAGGAAGGAAAGAAGGGAGGAAGGCAAGCAACACTCCAGTGATGACAGCAGTGAAGTAGGGCGGTCATGTCCTTCTCCTTCTGTGTATTACATCCCTTCAAGACCCTCCCTGGAGACTCAACAGTAAACATAAGCTTCCAAATTGCTTTGAGGGAGAGACAGAAAGATGATGAGGAGAGACAAAGAAGACAAAGGAAGGAGATGGGGAAGGCGTGAACAGGTGGGGCACAGGGGATTTTTAGGTCAGTGAAAATACTCTGTAAGATACAATAATGATGGATATGTGTCATTATACATTTGTTCAAACCCGTAGAACGTACAGCCACAAGCAAGAATTCTAATGTCAACTATGGACTTTGAGTGATTATGATGTGTAGCTATATATTTACCCATTGTACCAAATGTCCCACTCTGGAGGAGGACATTCATAATGGGGGAGGCTATGCATGTCGGGATGGGGATACATGAGAAATCTCTGTACCTTCCTCTCAATCTTGCTGTAAACCTAAAACTGCCCTTAAAAAAATCTTTTTTTTTTTTTTTAAAGGCAAAGGAACACACAGAGAGACAGAGAAGGTACCCAAAAAGAGCAGAGCGGGGCAGTGGTGGGTGGGTGGGGTAGATGGAGGAAGAAAAGAGGAGGAGGGTGGAGAGAAACCAAAGCTAAGAAAAAAACAGGGACTGGCAGAATGAGATCAGGCTAATGGAACAGAATCAGAGAGAGACCAGACAGAGACAATGGGTCCAAGAAGACAGAGCAAGAGAAACAGACACAGACAGATAAGAGACTAAGGAAAGGGGAATGGGACATATGATTACCGGACAATACAATGCCACTATTTTAAGATGCAGTGGGATGAATGGTATGGTGCCACGTGGTCACTTACGAAGCCACAACCGTCCTCGTCCAGGAAAGGGTGGGTCTGCAGCAGGGCATTGACCACATCATTGTACTGCTGGGTGCTGGGATACCTGATGAGTGCAACAAGGAGGACATGTTTTACCACAAACAGCCCACGTTCTTTCCTACAAGTTGAGTCCAAATTACACTCACTGTTCTTTAGATCCTTCTATATAACAACGTAGATATTCAAATATTGGACAACGTGGGGCTTATGAACAGTATGTCACCCAAAATCTGAAGCACACTGGATCCAAATGAGTTCTACTCTACTCGGAAAACAGACCCCCTCCCAAAGCAGCACGTCCACCCTGGTATTACTTACAGTGAGCCTTCCAGATACTTAGTCATGTCGGCCTGGAGAAACTCAATGATCCTTATCCTCATGCTGTGATCGGGACACTTCTGTTCTGCTAACATGCATTTGACATCATAGGGAAACTCTGGTAAAACATAGGACTTAGTCCATTGCAATGCTTTTGTCCTTGCTAGAACACGTTTCACATTCCTTCTGCTAAATAAAAACACACAGAGAGTGAAATTCTATTTCAAAGAGAAGCAACTTGTGAATTCTCTACATCCTGAGAACTTAAAATATCAACTACTTTCCTGAGGGCTACATATGGAATTCATCAATCCATCTTGCATCCATTCATCCACCGCCAATGGTTGAGGACTCATTAGGTATCTCTGTTTTCTTTCCCTTTGTACACACATAAATATTTGTAGTTCCGGAAAACGTGTCTTACTAAAATTGACCATGGAATAAAGCCTGAAGTTGGAAAGAAGATTGATTCATTCATCTTGAAGATGGAATAGATAATGCATAGCTCAAAACTGAACAAAAGGCCCAACTAAAAGGGAGTAAGTTCCAACTCAGCAGAGCAAATGAGGCACACAATTAAAGTCTCAGCACCTGATCGAGGAAATTCTTCTAACTGCTTTACTCTGTTGTTTATAGTGACATACAGGATCCACTTAATTTAGTTGGTCTTTGGCCATTTTAATAAGGTAAACTGAGTTTCTAAATTAAAAGTACATATCAGATACTAACATTCAGATGAAGTTTCTAGAAAAGACTACAGAAAACTATAGCCACAGAAAGCAAATCAAGCTGATCAGTGTTTGCCTGGGGCTGGAGATTGGAGCAGGGACTGACTGCAAAGGGGTGTGAGGGAATTATTCAGGGGGATGGAAGCATCCCAAAATGGACTGTGATGGGGGCTGCAAACCTGTATAAATTTGCTAAAATCAACTGAGCTCTTTTAAATAGATGAATTTTATGTTATATAAATGATACCACAGTAAAGCTATTTATAGAATTAAACATCAGAAGGACTTGAAAACCTTAAAGTTAGTAACCGATCATCAAGTGTGTAAAAAGAAGAACCTATAGTAAAATTTCCTAGCAAGTTACCAGAGGCAACAGGCTTGTCTTGGAATGGAAGCGAAGAAGCAGAGGCGAGCCAAGTGGAAGACAAGAGAAGGAGTTCCTGAATTAGCCCAAGTAGATTTCCTGAATTAGCCCAAGTAGCTTTATTTTCTGGCGTGCCCATGGAATCCTTCGTTGTCCAAACAAAATTCTGATGAGTTTTGAAAAGCCAGGCTTCCTTTAGAATTTGAAGTCATATATTATAAGAGTGCATGAGGCATAATGAAACATAGGCAATAAAGAAAGAAGAGAGAGCGCTCCCCTCCCTTTTCATGATAAGCTCTGTCTTTTATTTCCCCTTTGGCAGTCCTGTATCAGTGGGGAAAATATGTCCTGGCTAAAAGAACCACACGGATAATGTAATGCTTGATCCAATGAAGCAACTGGCAATTCCCAGATGAAATTCGTGCTTCAGCCCAATCTCCTTCCAGTATGTTTCTCTCATTTCATTCAATCTTTCGACCAGTTGTTACTGGAGGTCTACCTTATGCCATTTCATTTTCTAAAATCCCAATTTCCTTTCCTATTGCATTAACTTCTTTCTTTCACCTGTGATCTATCCTTTACCCCCTCAGAGCAGGGGTGTAAAGTAAGACAAGTTTTGTTGGCTGTATTTTGTACTTTCCCAATGATTCCAAAAGGTGCTATAACTGTGCAAGTGTTAAACTTGGTTTCCATACATTTTACCTCCTTTCCCCCCAGAAGTTTTTAGTGGCTAAATTAGCTGCATGATGCCTTTAGGCTTTGGAGGTTGCTATCTCTTATTGTCCTGCACCAGTGGGTAACTTCAGTATTTCCATGCCATCAGATAGGCCTTCATACAATGTTTACTTTCTTGTTCTATATATTTTCCTATATGTCACTTCTCCACAAAATAAGGGTAGGGACAGTACAAGGACTATACATTATTTTTTTCAAACTCCCTAAATGTAGCTAGACACATACCAAGCTCTATCAAAGCTAGTTACTCCATCTATTCCATTTTCCCTTTAATAGCATCATTAGGCAAAATCAGAGGCACCAGTTTTTTTTCTTTAAATTAAAGCAATTCAACAAGGTATTCTGGAAGTGAGGGGAATACAAATTATGCCAACTAAAACAAGTCCAAACAAATATTACTCAAGTAAAGAGACTCCCCAGAAATTAAAAATACACTCTAATTTGGAAGCAGATAACTGCATACACAATCATTTACCATCCCTCAAATGGTATTTGCGTTGGATCAAAAAAAAAAAAAAAATCTTTACGGTGAGGTTAAGATTATTCATCTTATGTTAATTGAGGCACAGTTGAGCAGAACACCAATAGAAGTCACCCTAGAGCAAAGGCAGGGATCAGAAAGCAATCCCAAACCGAGGACACTAATATTTCGGTTCCCACCTCAGGGCCAGTGCTCTTCAACAAAATACCACAAAACAACAAACTGCTGATCCAATGGCTCTCAAGCCTGGGTATTCAGTAAAATCAACGGGAAATCTTCTACGACAATATTAATGGCTAGTATTGAACCCAGTCTTACTGAATGAAAGTCTACTGGACTAAATACTCAGTTCGTAGGTAGAGTTAATATTTGTAATAGAAAAAATTGTAATAAAGTTGATACATATGATAAGTGGCAGAGTCATTGTTGCAATATACATTAATTTAAAAAAAATTATGAGTTGAGATTCTCATGAAAAATCTCGTTGGATTCTGAAACGTTGTCTAACTTTTTAAAATTTTTCTTATATTTATTTTTTTAATTTTTAAAAAAGTTTTAAATTTATATACAATTTAACATATATCGTATTGTTAGTTTCAGAAGTAGAATTTCATGATTCATCAGCTGCAATACAACACACAGTGCTCACTACTTCAATTACGGTGAAAATTCATCTAATATTGCAGATGGTAGGGGGCTTGCTCCGGATAAGGAAGATGGCTCTAGTAAGAGAAGGTCAGATTGAGCTCCCCCCCTTGGGAAAGATTTCAACACACAGAAGACCAAGGTTGAGCCTTGGCAGTGAGCAGAAGACATCTATCTGTTACACAGGAGCAGAGACTTTCTTTTATCTCCGGCAAGATACTTTTGCTTTAGTGGAGTTAGTGCACAATGACTGATGAAAGGAAGAATGTGGTCAGCTGAAAAGAGTGGTTATCTGTGCACGGCTGAATTCAATTTGGTCTCAACAATATTGTTAACATTTCAGGGTTCCTCACTGCATTCGCTAGCCTGGAGAGACAACTCACCGTCTACACTCCAAATATGTCCCTCCCATCATTCCCATCCTGCCTTTCCTTAATCTCTTGCACATTGATCTCTTCCCAGTCACTTCATAAGACTATATCCTCAAGAGTCAATGATGATTTCCTAATTTACAAATCCAGGGCCTTTTAAGACTGGCCTTTTTCAAGACTTTTCTGACCACATTTAGCACAATTGACCACTTTTGCATATCTCCCTTCTTTCTCGTTTTCTACACACTATTTTACTTGCCTCCTCTCTATCTCTCCAAGAACTCATTCATTTTATTTGCTGACTTTTTTGTCCTTTATCCTCTGTGAGAGTTTGCACATGGCTTGGTCTTTGCCCTCTTAATCCTCAGTATTGATCTATGCTTTCTCCCTCCTACATCTCACCCAGCCCCCACAGCCTCAGCTCTGAGTTACATGTTGAAGGACTATAAATCATCCATAATCTTCTCTTTTCCATGCTTTATCCTCCACCTCCAGCAATTTGTACATTATTCATTTCATAGTCAACATGTCTAAAATAAATTATAATCTTTTCATTTCAAAGCCACTTTTCCATTTGCTACGACTGAATTGTGTCTCCCCCACCCACATTCATATGTTGGAGCCCCCATCCCCAGTGAGACTGTAGTAGGAGATAGGACTTTTATAGAAATAATTAAGGTAAAATGAGCCCCTGATATACAGGATTTGTGTCTTTATAAGAAGCGACATCAGAGAGCACACTCTCTTTCTTCATCATATTGGCCATTTGCATGCCAGGAAGAAAGCTCTCACCAGAAACCAAATTGGCTGACACCTTGATCTTGGACTTTCCAGTCTCCAGAATGTAAGAAATCAGTTTGTTGAAAACACCCAGTCTTTTTTATTATGGCAGCTGAACTAAGATACCATTCCAATTTCCATGTGTCTTTCATTGTATCACTTTGTATCTCTTTAACAACTCAGACTTAACAGTTTAAATGTCTTAATTCTTCACATCTGGGTGTCATGAAAATTTCTCTGTATCTTATCTCTTATATTTGCCTACTTCTCTCCATTGTTCAAGTTACTACATTTATCCAAGCATTCATCACTCAAATGTGGACTACTTTGATAGTTAACTAGCAGAGTTCTGCTTCTGGAATGGCCTAATTAGCTCACACTGGACAAATTATCCTATGCATAATAGCTATTAGCATTGGACAACATACAAAAATAAACAACTAAGCAATAAAAAAATTATCAGAAAACACCAGAAAGTAGAAAAAGAGCAGGCAGATTCTGAAGAGAATCTACACTTGGAAGAAAATAAAGACATAAAATGAGTTTCCATTTTATGACTTTTGGCCTGAAGGTCGGCCTCAGGAGGTGCTGCTCAAAACTCTAATAGGAAACCTGAGGTCTTTCTGGACTACTGAATTAGTGGACAGAATTTGGGCAATCTCCTCTCCGGAAAGGGAGAAGAGAATCGTAGAAAGATGATAGCTAGCAAGAGGAACTACGAATTCTGTGAATAAACTGTCCAAATCTTTGGCTGATCTAGAATTACACATGTGCATAGCCCAACTAAGAATAAGAGAACTAAACTTGGATTTGGGCTGATCCCCAAAACAATTTTTAGTTCAAGTCCAACCAATTTTGTTGCGTTGCAAAAACAAACTAACCAACACTCCACACTCTTAGAGTAAATAGTACAAAATCAAGAGTCTCCACACTGTGACATTCACAATGTCTAAGATACAATCCAAAATTATGTAACATAAACAAACAAAAACCCCAGAAAAGTGTGACCCTTTCTCAAGATAAAAACATTTAATAGAGTGTGATGCTGAGATGATCCAGATGTCTATGAGGACTTTAAGACACCTAGTATAACAATGTTCAGTGACTTGAAGGAAAATATGCTAAAGTGATTAAAATAATAGGACATCACAAAATTGGAAAATTTTTAAAAAGTACTAGATAGGATTAACAGTAGAATTGACATTATATAGAGAAGAGTCAGTGAGCTTGAAGGCAGAGCAATAGAAATAGTCTAATCCAAAAAATGAGAAAAGAGACTGAAAACCAATACGGTAATAGTTCATTTTTAAAATTCTGTGTTTTCAAATTTTATCCCTGTAGATACTCATAAAACCTTCTCCTCTTGATCTTCTCTCTAATTTTACATAAACACTGATATCATCATGTCAGGGGAGCAGCCAGCTGGAACTGGTTAATGGCTTCCAGGTTACTCCTTGACCCAAGACATAGCCCAGGGACCCAGTATACTACACCAGTCTTGCTTGACATAGTAACCAGGCCCAAGAGAAAGAAGCAACTCAGGTTCTAGGCCCATGATCTAACTGAATGACCACAGCAAACTAATCTAAGTCAGACCTGGTCATCTGAGGTATGGACATGTAAAGAAAGTTGTCAATGATGATATTCGAAAGTAACATCTCTCTGTAGCTTGCCAGGCTCCCAGGTTCCTATAGAGAAGCTCTTCCTAACACCCTATTGCCCTGTCATGATAATGAAATGGATGTCCAAGAGGAATATCCATAAGAAGACTATCTCTAGAGAGAAGACAAACAAGATATTCAGACATGAAATAGAGCTGGAAAAGAAGCCTATATACATGGAGAGTAGGCTATTGCTAGCCTCGTACATTTGTCCTAATCACATAACAAATTTTGCCCTAATTTGATGAACCCTTGCACTGTCACTTCAACCATTGTCTTTTGAAGCAGTTTATTCTGAAGGACCACTCATGTTGTCTGTGACTGACAACTGTCACAGTGACTGGAGTCTACAGAGGAGGTCAGCTGTCTCTGGGCTTATGTGATCTGATAACTGGACATCATGTATGAGCCACATGCAGCCCAAATACCCAAGAATCCAGCATTTGGTTGTGGGGGGGACTATTTCTTGTCTGTAAAAGAATTAAAAATACTTCAGGTATTGCAAGATTGCTGGGATTAGACAGAAGCCAATGTGGAAATTTCACTGCAAATCTAGAAGTCCCATAGTTTAAAGACCAAGTGTATGGGACAGCTGAAACTTCATCTTCAACACCTAACCATACTAGTTGTTTTGCCTTTTCTGATTCTTCATGGGAACTTCACCATTTTCCCAATTATTATAGGCTTGATACTCTTCCTATTTACTTACAGTGTAACCTATATGTTGAGTGACATGGATGATTCAGGATTCTTCTGTCCCTAGCCATCAGATACTAAGCATTGAACAGGGTAGATGGGCCATCGTGGACCCAGTGCACTATGTTCATCTCTTTGTCCAATAGCATCTTCAGTATCTGGTCTCCCTGAGAACAGGGTGATTATTGCCTTTTCTAAGGGAAGGTCTGAGTAAGGTCCATTCTTCAACTATCAGCCCTTTGGGCTCATGGAACTCTCCCAGAAGAAAATGACTATGATTTATTAACATATTTGCATGTAAAAATGTATGTTTGGAAGGAAAGACCTGGAACTATTCCCTGCAATAAAACCCCATTTAGAGCTATTGAACGTTGGCAGCTATTTCATCCCCCTGAAAGCAGATACTCTTGCTTTAGGGAGAATATAAACTCTTGAACCTCCAGACCAGAAAGGAAATTTTCTCATTCTTCCCTTGCACATTTCCACAAATAACGCAGGTGATAGGGTTTTTAGATTCTGTGAACAAAAATAAAATTCATAGTGTGTAACTTCTGAATATCCCAGATTTGAACTCATCATCACAATAATTAGGACCCTTCATCATATGGTCCAATTTGGGGTTATCTTATCATCAGCTATCATCCAATGTGACTTCTCAGATCCAGCCTTCTCTATCTCCAGAACACACTACCCATGTGTCAGCAGTTGTATCTCTCACCCTGAGAGTCTGAAGTTTCCCCTCCTTCCTCTAAGCTCATCTTAAGCCCTCTCTTCTGGTGGACCTTCCTCCACTCTTCTGGCTTTTGGGGAGTCTTCCTTGTCTGCACCCCCCCCCACATGGCCTAGTCTAGTGTTGACCCTGTGGGTACTCAACTTAAGTCTTGCCTCCTTATCTGCTTTGATTTCCTTGTGAATTTGTGGAGTGGAACAGTTTGTAATAAAAATGTTGTAAATGATTTAGGAACATTTGAGAAAGATATAAAATTTAATATTCTATGATAAATATAGTCTTCTATTCCATGCATTGTGTTTTCACACACAAAAAAATGACATCTTTCCAAAAGGAGAGTTCTGTTACATTAAAAATCCCCAACCTATCTCAAAGGAACCATTGACTAGCAAGGCATCAAGCCAATGTGCCAGCAAAAAGAAAGACCACACAAGTTCTTTTGTTTGAGATACGAAAACCAATGGGACCCAGATCCTGGAGAGGCAGATCTGGGATTGGAGCAGCATCCTCTGTAGACACAAAAGGTATACAAGAAGTAGGCTGTGGCTGTGGAGAATTACCAAATGATCAAACACACTCCTCTTCCCCCCCCAAAATCCTCCCAAAGAAGTTCTCCTCAGTGTCTCACCCAGGCTCAGCTGTGTCCCGTAAGGCTTCTCTATAGAACCAGAGTTCCCACCACACTCATCTGAATCTTGGTTGACCTTCGGAGACACAGTCATTTCATGAATCATCTCTGCTTTTTTAAACTTCAGCGCCCCGATGACACTTTTCTCCAAGGGCACCTGCTAAAGAGATCATCTGCCACCTTCAGGAACAGTGATATTCCTTTAATCTTACAGAAAAATATGGCTTTCCAGTTTTCCAGGAAGAAGAACAAGGGACAAATGGGGTGCTTTTCTGTGAGAATACTCATTATGGCTACAGGACTTGGTCTTCATATCCAAAGTACCTCCAGGGGTAGTCTTCCCACCATCGGGAGAGAAAGTGGTGACAAATACTATGCTCTCCAAGGACCAGACTGAAAGACTGTGTCCCAATGGCTACTTTCTTTTGAGATCTCATTTTTCATTTTATTCTCCACACCCAAGCTCACCGACTTCATACACTGACAGTGTTATTGATTGCCATGCCTAGCCCCATGTTATTGATTGACATGCCAAAGCCAAATGACATGTGACCAAAACAACATCTAAAGGCTGAGATGTTTTTGGAACCTAGAAGAAGAAGAAGGAGGCCACTGAAGGCTCGGACATCTGTTTAAAGAACTTGCTGTCATCTTAGCCTAGAAAAGAAGAGGATGTTATAATATATCTCTTCAAAATAGTGATCACACTTCACAACTACAAGTTATACAGAAACATCGCTCTGTTACACACCAGTGCTCTGGAAATCACCTGCTTTACTTTAGCTCAGCAAGACTCTCCACTGCTGAGAAAACAAAGCGAACAAGAAGTTTGGAAAAGCTCAGTAGAGAGATACATGCCAATGAACAAGCTGAGGTACCACCTCTGAAAACAGGGAACAATGTCACCGCAAGACATGCCTGGACTATGAAGAAAATGCTCTTCTGTTGCTGGAACTGATGGTCCCCACTGCCAATACAGAAAATGTTTGCTCCACATTGTCAGCATTCTGATGTTTGCTTTTAATTTGTGTTTTATAGCTGCAGGCTTTCACATCTGCCATTTAAACTGTCAGGTTTCCAGAGGAATTTAGTTTCTGAAGAGCATGTGTGAACACATAGTCAGACTTAAAAAGGGGGTAGAGATGTGGAGGGCATCAAGCATGTGCTGTGGCACAGACAGAGAGACTCCTCTCAAATTCTCCCCGTCTTTGGCTGCCAGTGTGAGATTCAAAGACCCAGCAGCCTTTGGGGCTCTGACTAATCACAAAAAGAAGCCTAAAATAAACAAATATTTTATGTCTTCCCATTGTTCAACTCCTCGTGATATTGACAGACCCACAAAAATCCAGAAACTTCTAGGCTTTATCTTTACTACTTATACTTATGAGCATGACAGTCACAAAAACTCACAGATAGGTCTCACAGAACTATCATGTCCAAGTCCCTCTTTTCTGTTTTTGTTCCTCATGCACACGTAAGCAAAAGTAATGAGACGTTACCTACTCTGTTGTTGCAAAATGGTTCAGTACTACCATTTCTACTTTAGAAGTATCAAAATCTGATCTCTCAGGCCTGAATGGATCTAAGGCAGCTTAAAAAAAAATCCACCTTCATATTACTAGACTTTTGGATCCCGACCTCACAGAGAACAGTATATGTCCTCAGAACAACTTTTGCAGGGGTCGGTGGGAGGGGGCAAATCTGGCCCAGAGTGCTGGCTTTACGTGCCTCATGGGGCAAGACCTTTAGTGATTTGGTTTTCCCCCTACCCTGCTCACCTGGGCTGGGGTTTGCCAGTTCCATCCACTATATGGCTCCATAAAAATCTCAGTTCGGCACCTGAAAGGATTCAGGTAACCTGATATATCTACTGACTATGACTGTAGGTAGATGCATTCCGTGGCTCGCTGAGGAATGGAGAAAACCAGACTTCTGAACAAAAATGGCGAGTCCCTCTCCTTGAGATGTTGTGCTAGTGAACGGTGCTCAGAGTGACTCCTGTCTGGTGTTTATTTATATGTAATGCTAATGTGTAAAGTAGTGAGGAGAATAAAGGAAAGGAAAAGAAAGGAAGGGAAAGGAAAGGGGGAAAAAAGGAAAGGAAGGAAAAGGAAAGGAAAGGAAAGGGGGAAAAGAGAAAGGAAAGAAAAGAAAAAAAGAGAACAGGAGACATGACGAGAAGAGAAGAGAAGAGAATAGAAAAGAAGAGAAGAGAAGGGAAGAAACAAAATAAGACAAAACGTATTGAGAAGCCCCGGGCTGCTTCTATTCTATTGAATACACTATTAGACATCTCCTTCACAATGTTATTCTGATTGTTTTCTTATTTTGGATAATGGCACCACCATCACCCAGTTGCTCAAGCCTAAAATACAAGAGAAAACTTACCACTGAGGAAGATTCTTCCCTCCCCCTGGATTAATTAACCATCAAGTCCTCTTGATTTTATTTTTAAATATAATTTTCACCACTACCACTGTCTTAATTTAGATCTTCATCATCTATTGCTTAAACTTTAGTCTAGCACCTTCCTCCTCTCATCCTTTCTCCAATCCATTCCCTACATCACTATCACAATAAATGACAAAAATTCCCTGTGATCTCTAGCAGTGGTTCTCGATTCTCATTATGAACTAGAATTGTGAGTGGAACTTTAAAAAATATTGATGCACTGGGAGGGGGGCACCTAAGTGGTTCAATAGGTTGAGCATCTAACTTTTGGTTTCAGCTCAGGTCATGATCTCTGGGTCCTGGGACTGAGTCCTGGGTTGGGCTCCGTGCTCAGCGGGAAGTCTGCCTGAAGATGCCCTCTCCTCTGCCTCTCCTCCCTCTCTTTCTCTCTCTCAAATAAATAAAAAAAATTTAAAAAAAAATACTGATGCACAGGTCTCACACTGTCTGCTTGAGCTGCTGCAACAAATTAGAATTGGGTGGCTGAATTAACATTGACTTCTCACAGCTCTGCGCAGTCTGAGATCAGGGGTGCCTGCACAGCTGGGTGCTTGGTGAACACCCTCTTCCTGGTTTACAAAGGCCATCTTTGGTCGTGTCCTCACATGGTGGAAGGATAGCCAGCAAATTCTCTGGCCTCTTCTTACAAGGGCACCAATCCCGTCCATGAGGGCGGCAACCTCATGACCTAATTACCCCCCAACGGCCCCCTTCCAGATACCATCACATTGGGATTAGAGTTTCAACATATGAAATTTGGAGGGACACAGACACTTAGTGACACTGACAGCATTGCATGTCACCAGAAATTCTCATTGGTGTCGTGCCTTACTTGCTACCCAAGGGTGGCCCCAGCCTTGGCATTCCCTAGGAACTCGTTAGACATGCTGAATCTCGGGCCCCACCCCCGGCCTATGAAATCAGAATCTGCAATTTAACGAGACTCCCCGGTGATTTTCAAGTACAGAAGAGCTTGAGGAGGACTGGTCTGGGGCCCTGGTATCATTTGTTGAAACCCTGCAGGTGAACCTGATGTACAGTTGCTCAGCTCATGCACAGAGCACAGAGCCTCCTTACCTCTTACCACCTCCCGCAACTCCATCTTCTCCACCTCTGTCTCTCACTTTCCCAAAATACTCCACAGGATCCCCTCTACCTTTTCAGGAGTTTGTTTGCTTTGCTGTGAATGTCCCTTTCCTTTCCTGTCCTGTTTTCATTCAGCTGGATTTCTAATCACCTTTCAAAATCCTTACTCCGTTTTTATGAAGTATCCCCCAGAGGCTTTGTCCATACTTGCTTCCCTGAAAGTCTACTTCTTTCTTTTCTGTAAAAGAAAGAAGGGGATGTCTGTCCGCTGCGCTTCTCCGCTTCTGCATCTCTTTCCCGCATGGCAGTTGTCAGCAGACATGCTGGTCTTGTCCCTGAGGGGCAGGGGTCCCCTGGACAAGGACAACATGACCCCTCACTCCCCTCCTTCACAGTCTAAATCACGCGTAGCTCATGGCATGTATTTAGTAACTTTTGTACTGAACAAAAAGGGGGAAATGATTAGAACTCAAGCTTATTTCAGATCTATGAAGACTTCATACTAGATTTAATGGGAAAGCACAAGGGTCAGAGAAGCATTTATCAAGGGTCTCAGCCTGGTCTCCCCTGATTCTGCAGATCCTGTCTGGCTGGGCCCACAAGTATCCTCTGCTGAAGGAAATTTCAGTTCTAGCTTAGTGACCCAGCATTCCTCACTTCATCTGGGTCTGTGCTCAAGCACCACATACTCAAAGTCAAAAGACTTCCTAAAAGTGCCATCTGAAATAGAACCCTCCTGAACCACCCAGCCCCCACACAGAGGTGCTGCTCATTCTCTATGCCCCCTCCTTTTTTCTTTGCATTACTGATCTTCATAGCACTTAAATATATTATAATGGAATGTTGCATTTATGGGCTATTTTTCTCCTCCTTTAGAATGTGGGGCTGGAGGTTTGGTCTGCTGGCCCAGACACAGCATGACCCAGAATCAGCATTCAGTAAATATTTACGTATGAGATCAATGAATGAATCCTGGCTTGGGTAAGAAATCTTTAAGTCAGTATTCCCCGCCCCCGCAGATCTGTTTTGTAATGTTAATAGATATGACCCAGAGAAAGAATTCTGGGTGGAACAAAGTTAAATGGGTTTTCTCACTGCAGGACTCCTCATAGCATTTACTCTGTTTGTGTACATTGGGACATCGCTTATTAAGGACTAGAGTTACAATGTAACACTTCCAAAGCTCAGACCCTTTAGGTACAGCTATTTCAGACACCCTGCCGGGTGGTGGTGGGGGAAAGAAGGTGCGCTCTTGCATTTCCCTCTGAGGGATCCTTGCTCTACTGGCCTGTGACAATTTATTACATGTATTGTCTTTGCTGCACTTCACTGAACCTCCTTCTATTGGGCACTGATTAAGATGCGCCGATGACTGCGATGCCCCTTATCTGAGTGATCGAGCCGACAAACAATACATCAAGTGGGGACCCACTGTCATTTGCCTAACTGGGCACAGGCAGCCGGGTAAGATCATTCTGCATTCCCAAGGAAATGTAGACCAATGACACAAATCATTAAAATAATTTTTAAATATGCATGAAACCATGACTAATTTATAATTATGCCCAAAGAGAGAAGCAAAAACATCTGCACACGTATACTTAAAGTTTAAGCAAAGTGTTTCTAAGTAACATTTAGGAAACCTCTACCTCCTTATTTGATTTCATGCCTTATTAAACACTAAAAGGGAAGCAAATAGTGTAAATGAAAAACAAGGGATGGCGTTGCAAAAAAAAAAAAAAATCTCTTTCCAAAGGGTCACCAGTGCTTGTTAAGATGGGTCTTCATAATCGAGGAAGAGCATTTAACCGATTCAGTCACCTATCACCAGAGAAACCTGCATTATATCACAGTATCCTAGCATTTCCCTGGCTCCCAAAATTTATCCACTGGGACACACACATCTCTACTAGAGACTTTTCAAGGGCCAAGCTCAGGTGGTCAGCTTGCCTCTAGAGCATTTTTTTTCTTTCTTGTTTGCAAATAATCTGGATGGAAAGCACATGGTTGTTTTAGGGACAATAGAAAAAATATCAAAGGAATAATTCGAGCCACCTTGTATGGTGTGATAATGGTTGCCATGTACTTGAATATGCCATCCCATTTGGACGTCAAGAACTACATATGTAGGCGGAAGTTCCCATCTTGCAGAGACCACCTGTCAAGTAGGTGGAGGAGTCAGGATTCCAGAGCAGGTGTGTGTGCCCAAGTAGACACTTAGTCCACTATCTCTCCCTGTCTCTTGAGACCAGATGGCTTTGTGAAAGCCTTATAACCAAATGCCATAAGCTTTCTAGCCTGTTCCGGATGAGTGACTCATGAACTCTGGAGTTTAACTGTTACAAAGTCAGCATATTTAGCATGAACTGTATCAAGAGATCTAAAAAGAAATTGATGCTATTCAAATATATATCCCACCCCAAGGAGATATATTAAGTCTTTCATTGGATGGCGTACCTTCAGTTCAATTTAAAAATTCCTACTTAGATTCCGAGTGCCAAAGACCATGAGGACTGTGCCAGTGCCGTGTTTACAATGACAAAAAGGGTGTGGTCTTTGCCCAGAAGGTGTTTTCCGTCTCATGAGGGAATCAAGATGTTAAAGTGATCAATTCCATTATCTCTGTTTAAAAGTAAAGCAAGAGATACATAGAGGAGGGTACTACACATAGAAAAAGAGCTCTCTGCATGGCCTGGAATAATAAAATGGAGGGGCTTGTAAATGAGAAGTTTTGAGCAGAATCCTCAAAGATGATGGGAAAGGGAAGGGGACAACCCAAACACAAAAGCCTTGCAACAGGTCCTTCTCAATACTTGTTGAAGGAATAGCACCCCAGACAGAAGGGCAGGAGGAAGGAGGAAGGGAGGCAGGGGGGCTCCAGTGAGTTTAACTCACACAGCTGGATGACAGAGTCCCTGTCTGAGACAGGATGTGGGAAGGGATTCTTCAATCCAGTCCCCCATTCCCTCACCCCCCATAGGCAAGGCTCTGGATAAAAGGCAGGACCAGAGTGAAAATATTTAAAATAAGTGTATTGCATTTAATCTGCCTCTGTCCACAACACAGCTGGTTGCCCAAGAGGGGACATGGGGTACATGCTGGACCCCTTAGTTTCTCTCCCTCAGACGCCGGACAAAGCAGCACTGAAAGACTGAGTCTGTTGGCTGGGATGAGCAGTTTTCAGGGAGAATTTTCTTCGAAGTCAGTGCTACAGCAAGGTAGTCACATGCCAGACAGTCTGAACAGTAAGGGACAGCCATGAGTAGTGGGATAAACTCACCCTTGTGGTGAGAAGCAAGAGAAGAAGGCCGACAAAGAAAGCAGAACAGAGATGGAGACGGCCATCACACGGCTCCATGGGGGGTGGAGGGGGGCAGCTTCCTCTTTGCCCCGGGAACTTACAGGCTTTGTCTCAGCATATGATATGAAATGTTTTTCTTACAACAGACTCCCCCTGTCTGGGGTTAGTTGGAGTGGATCTGTGTCTCTTGCACTGAAGTAAATACTAAGGTGGGGGACACGAGGTCACTTTTTGGACATATTTAACTCTGAGGTGCTTGTAGATGGAGAGGGCAACAGGCAGTCCCAGGGATTAGGAGAGACTTACCGGCTACAGAGAAAGATAGGGGAGTATCTGCTCTGCTTTCCAAACCCTCTGTTGTCTCTCCATTTCTAAGCCATTTCTGTTTTTTCTGCCTCCTGTGAAGCGCTATTAGGGATGAGAGACACCTGTGTTCCTCTGACCAGCCGTGTGAAAAAAATGCAGTAATGATACTTCTGTGCTGGTATCACAGAACCGTTATGAGGATGAAACATTGTCTGAAGGTTTAGAAAAGAGAGGGGTGCCTAGGTGGCTCAGTGAGTGACGTGTCTCACTCTTGATTTTGGCTCAGGTCATGATCTCTGCATTGTGAGGTCTAGCCCCACATCAGGCTCTGGGCTCAGCACAGAATCTGCTTAAGATTCTTTCCCCATCTCCCTCTGCCCCTACACAGTCCCCCACCCCCACTCATGCTTCCTCTCTTAAAAAAAAAAAAAAAAAAGACTTAGAAAAGAGAAAAGACCTACAGAACCCATAGAAGGCAACAGCCTCATCACCCACCAGCAGCAAATAAGGAGAGAAAAGTCCTATGAAAGTGGGACAACTACCTGGAATTGTGTTCCAGGAGCCTGAAAGCAGTGCCCTGAGTGCTTTCAATGGGCTTCTGCTGCGCTCAGCTCAGTTACAGAAGGGACTGTTTGTTTCTGGAAGCTGAAGCTGATGGAAGGAGTACTTGAGAACTCATGGTTCATTCCATGCACCCAGAGCCCATCAAAGGAGAACACTCAAAATCCACAAGCACTCATGGGCAGAAAGCAGGGGGAATGAAGCCATCATTAAAATGTATTTACATCTCCTGAACTATAGTTCAGACCAGGAAGACCATCGGGGCTATATCTCACCTTGGTCATTGCCGTCCACGTACTTGTTCACCTCCCCAAGCAGAAAGCAATGGTATCAAGGAAGATGGGCTCTAATACCAAGAGATCTTTGGGAGCTGGGGTCTTTGTGCCCAGGGGTGAGGTTCAAGGTTGAAGATGGCGAAGAAGGAAAGAGGACAGAAAGGACAGCCCAGATCCAAAGTCTATTTTGGAATAGCTCCTGATCAAAGGTGCAGCTTTTTCCTAACTTTGAGGGGTTGCTGGGGCCTGAGGCTACTGCCCGTGGTCCCCTGAGACCCTCCCCTGAAGGCAGTAGATCCTGCCTGAAGTGAGAATGACATATTTAGGAAAACTAGCCAGAAGCCTCCAGACTTCTTGAAGTCTCAGTTTCATCTACGACCATACCACCCTGAACGTGCCCGATCTTGCCTAAGTCTCAGTTTCACTCATTTATCAAACAGAGAGAATAATGCTCACCTTGCAGGACTGATGTGGACTGAATGAGATGATAATGTGAAAGTTGAATGAAAACTATAAAGATCCCCCACTCCCCAGCTTGACTCCTCCCCACCCCCAGCTTGACTATTGCCTGATTATTCTCCTATGCGAGTTGACGTCTCTCCCTTCAATGACAGGACATTTAAAGAAAAGCATTTGTTGGTGGTGACTGAAAACCATAAGCATCATGACTGATGCACAAACCACACAGGCCAAGTGGCCGGGGAACGCCATTAGACCGCCATGACTCTGTACCACATCTTACGTACATCTGCCCTCGAGGCTTTGTCTGACTTTCATATTCCTGGGTCTAATTCTCTAGATTTATGGTTTTCCTTTGATCCAATGTAGCCCATATATGGAAATACTACACCACGTAAAATCCAGTGTAGAAATACAAGGAGATATTTGCCAAAGCAGCATCTCCATCAGAGCCGTCAACTTAAATCAGCTACAATGACAAAATTCAAAACAAAAGCAAAGACACCACAAAAGCATACTCTATGCGGTATTATTCCCTGAATAAATGACATTTTTGTGGCTACTGACAATCATCCCAGTTTATGACAGAGGAATCCTCTTTCTCCTTAACATGTACTTGAAAGATGCTTGCTATCATCTCCAAACTTCACTTTTCCAATATAAAGATCACAAGTTTTTATCTTCATCTTTTACCAAATCTCTTCATCACTTGATTAAAGATTCCCTTCTGGTAAAACAAAAGGTTCCTGCTTTAGAAATGTATTTAAACACAGGACATCTCATAAAAAATAAAGACAAATATTATCATTCAGCTTTAAAATGTTTAGAAGTTAGCAACCCCACCTCTGTTTCAGTACTCTTTGGTCGACTAGTCCATTTTCAAGGTTTTCAGCTGCATAGAAAGAGGATGTCTGCTGCCCACAGTTGGCTGGACTAGGGAATTGTTCATCCCTGTCACCAAGAAAGAAGAGTTGGGTTAGAAGCTGTTCAACAGGAGCCACAGCTATTGAATCTCATGGCTGCTCTGAGGGTAGAAGACAGCCCACAGTGACACCATAATCTGTGTCTACCTTCCAGCTCCATGTTAAGGTTATAACTAAGAGAACAGTAAAGAAAGGACACTCTGGAGTCATCTCACACAGTGGTTCATAGATGCCGGGATGCAGACTGATAACCTGCTCACAATGCTGTTTGCTCCAATCGGTCATATTATAAATGGTGTTATGGCAATCCTTTCTTCTTTGAAATGATGGTGATAATAGAATGTTATCTTTAGGGTGCCAGGGTGGCTCAGTTGGTTAAGCAACTGCCTTTGGTTCAGGTCATGATCCCGGAGTCCTGGGATCGAGTCCCGCATTGGGATCCTCGCTCTGTGGGGAGTCTGCTTTTTCTCTGACCTTCTCCCCTCTCATGCTCTCTCTCACTGTCTCTCTCTCAAATAAATAAATAAAATATATTTTAAAATGTTATCTTTATTGGTTAGTATCCCTATTCTGCCAAAAAAAAGAGTAATTAGCTCTACATCAGATTCCTTCTCCAGTCCCTGCCATTTTGGGCGGGGGGGGGGACATCTCTTCTCTGTGGAATCCAATACCCTTAGAACCACAGTCCACTAACTGCCCCCCTTTACAGCTGGTACGGCTGAAGCCCAGAAGGAAAAGCAAGTTGTTCACAACCTCAGGCTCCTCAGGAGCGGTGCCAGGAGTTGACCTCAGTCTTCTGACTTTCTTTGATTTCTCTACCAGCTGCAGCAACAACAGCAACCGAAAAGCAACTGCAAATACTCCCACCTATTACACGTTCCTGTGATTTGCTCAAGTCCGAATAGGATGCCAAATACTCTGGCCAGATGTGTCCTGCAAATACTTTTCAAAAGAACATACTGGCAACCATTAGCCATTAAAAGAAGTCTGCACTCGAGTTGAAACCCATCTGTAATCTCTGATCCAGAATGCCATTATCGACTCTTTAGAAGGAGTCTTAAGCATCTTTTAGTCTACCTACTTCATTTTGCAGTTGAAACTAAAAAAAGCCAAGCAAATCTCCAAGGTTAGATGAGTAGCTATCATCAGAAGAAAGGTTTGAAATCAAGTGTTTTGAAACCTAGCTTCAGGGTTCTGGTTACTATGCCCAGTTTCCTATCTTTAGTTAGCACTTCCTGAAAGGGTTTAATTAAATAGCATATTCTCATGCAACAATATATTTGTCACTTGACAACATATTATTTGACAATAAGCAAATATAGCCAATAAGCACTTAAACCAAGTATAACCAATAACCCCACCTGCAACTGTGGCTTTGTACCAGATTAATTTAATCAATCCTTAAAGTGGTTAAGCTCTTTACCATGTAGAGGGAAAAGCCCCCGCTCATCAATTCCTGGATTACCAATGTTTCAAGTCTTGGCTACACTTGCAAATGGCTTTCTTTACCAGGGTAACAAAGCTTTGAATTTAACATGAGACTGCTTTGAAGGAGGAAAGATTTTCTCAAAGTTTATGATCCAACCAATATCAGTGTGAATTAACATGAAGTTAGGTACTATATCACTTTTCGCAACCTACAGATGAAGCAACAGGAATGTCAACATTTAACATAATCAGTCCAATGTGTCGTAGAACCAGGAATGCAGCCCAGATTTCCTGGCAGTCCAGCTAGTTCTCATTTACTGGAGAACACTGTAAACTGATCCACAGTGGAAACAAGGCTGTCTGTTTTCTTCCAAGCTGTTCCTCAGGCAATATCAAGATTCCAGTCAACTGAGGGGAACTTCCAACTTAGAAGTCCAACCCATCCAAGAATGCTGGGAAATTACTTTAAGGTTCACACCCACCCTTTGCTGGAATGGTGTAAAAGCATGCTATGGGAACTGCATCAGAAGTCACATACTGAAGAGTGTGATTTTTACACAGATATGTCAAAACAATGTTTAGGAGAAATCCTAAATAATGTTTAGGAGGATAGAATCTTCAGAGCAATTACGGACCACTCCTTCGAGACCACCTGCCCCACCCTGTGTTCTAAATACCCAAATATCCTAGAAATTACTGAGGCCAAGTCTCTTTAACCTTGTATTGCTTATCAAAGAGCAAGGCAACAATTATTACAGATTTAATCTGAAAAACTAAAGACACAGAATAGATTTCATCAAACACCATAATCTTACTTTAAAAATTAATGAATAATAGATCTGTGGCAATTATTTAATCTTTGAAACTTGGCAAAAAGTCTCAAATACAGAAAAACCAAGTCAGAATGCTTGAAATGATCCTGGGGCATATAAATTTGTAAAGTGAACATTTTCATTTAGTAACTCCAGCTATCACTTCTTTCCATTGCAGAAGTCAGTGATAAAAACAAAACAAAACAAAAACAACCAAAATAAATAAATAAATAAATAAATAAACCATCCCTGAATCTCAAAGGCACCACCAATTCTTCGACGTGATTTCTGTGGGATGTGATCATAGCATTCAGGATTCGAAGAATACCCCTGAGAAATTAGAAAACTCATTGTGGCAAGAGTCTTCAGCAAATGATACTGCGAAAGCCTCTAGAGGAGAATATAAATTACTTACTATAAGAAATTCTTGGCAAATACATACATGAATAAATAAACAGTTTTGGGGGAAAGCAAAGGAGCAGTAAAAGATGCCTTTCCTAAAACCTGATTTTAAAAAACCCCAAACTGCAGGAGTCCCTTTGCACTGGTGTTCTATGTACACTCCAACCGCCTGCTACAGAGCTTTCTATGTAGGAACTCCCAGTTCATGGGACTTCCCTAACAACTGGGGTCATTGTTCAAAAAGCAGTGTATTAAAAAAATAAAAGAAAAGATGTAGATTGATTCATGAAACTTTGCAAAAGTGTCCTTAACAAAGATATTAGAAATACTGTGCCTACAAATTGGCTGAAAGTGGTCACAGTTTTCAAAGCATTTTAACCCCCACATGTCATGCTCTAGTCCACATCGAGAAAGCACGGCATCAAAGCTAAGGTCATTCAAGAACAGACTTACTCCGGGGCTGCTCCTGCTTGAGCGAGGGGGGCTGTTTCTCTAGGGCTCCCAAGGGGCTCCAGTCTTTGACTCTTCTGCTTATATTTTTTAATTAAATCCATCAGAACAGCCTGGTGCCCAATTTTCTTCACCAGTTGCTGAACCATCCGATCATTAAGAGCTAGAAGAGCAGCCCCACTTACTTCTTCCTCTGGGAAAAAGAAAAATAAATGTCTCCAAATGCTTGTCCAGTCCACACACACACAACACTCTGAACAGGCAAAGTCACTTCTGGTGTTAAAAGGATCATCTAAACTTGCCCTCTGAAGTTACAAAATTATCTGTCTTTGACAAAGAAAGAACACTGACACCTTATCATTCCCAACAGCTGTCTGCTCCTAGGAAAGTATCAGAACATGGAGTCACAAAGAAACTTTTTGCTTCCCCAGGGGGCCTCCCCACTTCCGATTATTCTCTGTAAGAGGCACTGTTTTTATAAGAAAAAAAGGTTTCTCTGAAAATCCTTCTTAATAGTAACTCCCAGGCAATATCCAATACTTGTAAATCCAATACTGATCAGAGCACAGGCTGCCTTCTTTAAGGACAAAAGCGGTATCAAATGCCAATAGCCAAGGTGTATTTTGACTAGCTCTTCCTACTTGGCTTTATTTCAATTCTTTTTCGAATATTACATCCTCCTCTGGATGTTAGGTACAGTCAGTAAAGAAAGGGAAGTTCCCCAAAGTAGCAACTCCGCACCCACATTCACATGCATTAGCCAACAAGAGTAACTAATTACCAGTAACAGAGGACACTCAATAGCTAGGCTACCCTGTTAATATTTTTTCAAAGTGTAAACAACTCACCTTGAAACCTATGAACTAGCTCTCCTAAGTTTTTCTCCACCAACCAACTGCAGACCTGATCAACTGACCAGGTTTCCATGGCTGTGTCCTGTAAATACACCTGTAGAATGAGAGGTCAGAGAAGGATTCTTCCGTTTTTCTCTGGGATTGTTGTTCTTTTTTTTTGTTTGTTTTTTGTTTTTTCCCCAATCAGCTCTCTAATCTCAGCTCCTCCCTTTGCCAGACTCTTTGAGACTCTCAACACAAAGCTTCTTTAAAATTACTCTTTCCCGAATACACATCTTAAAGTTGCTAATAAAACAAATACTCTTTTAAAAAATGAGACCGGTTGGAACCTATTTCCTAGTCTCCTTTCTCGAATGTCTTCACCTTCTCTGACTTTTTTTCCACAGGCATCCCTCAGCTTTACTAACAGCCCGCCAAAGCGGTACAATGGTACCCAGTCCTGTACCATTAACACCCAGGTCTCCTCACAAAGAAAAGAAAGGTGTGAAATTCACCACTACTAGGCTCATCAGGAAGTGGTTGACATTTACAAAAGGGGTGGGCAGGGGAGGAAGGGAGGAAGGATCAGATAAAAGCTGACGGAGATACTTAGTAAACCAAGACTGTTTAACCCCTTGGGCTCCCAGCTAGGAAAGACAGCTTGTCCTCCTGATTACTTTGGTTTAACAAGGGATGAAGTACCAACCAGATTTCTCAAGAGAATCTGAATGTTTCTTTCCTTCCTTCTGTTAATACCCTTTATATTCTATTCAGTCCTAGAACTTTATTAAACAGCATTATGATTGGTAAGATAACTAGGAAAAAGAAGCACGTTGATTGAAAACTTTAAAAGAATTGAATTGGGCAAATTTAAAATAGGAAGATAAATATGTTAATAATCATTAAGTGAACGATGTGTATACAAAGCTGGCAAGATATGTTCTTCAACTATTCAGTTATTTTTACATGCCATTATTCTTCTGCAACTGCTTAGAAAATTTTAACAGGTGTACCAATTTCAGGATGCCTTGCTGGCTCAGTTGGTTAAGCATCTGTCTTCAGCTCAGGTCATGATCCCAGGGTCCTGGGATCAAGTCCCACATGGGGCTCTTTGCTCCGCAGGGAGCCTGCTGCTCCCCCTGCTTATGCTCTCTCTCTCTCTCTTTCTCTCTGACAAATAAATAAATATAATCTTTTTAAAAAAGCATATCAATTTCAGTAATTTTTAAAATTTCTCTTAGTATCTCAGTCCCTATTTTTTATAATTCCATCCAAATTACTTTAAATGGACCAGGGAGGAACTGAAAACAAAACAAAACAAAACAAAACATTTTCATCTTTTAGCATTACTTTTTATTTACTCCTTTAAATGATGCAGATTTACTGTACATTGAGACGCTGACTCTTCTATGAAAATAGCACAAAGCTACTCTTAAAGAAATGGAACCATAAGGAAAGATACAGATATTTATTAGATTGTGTATTTAAATTTTATTGCCAGAAGTTCTCAAAATTATTATTATTGTGTTTTTCGTTTTTGCGGATTTGAGTCCGTTAGAATTTCTAGCATCACAGTTGGCATGGTGGGGAAGGAAACATGTTACCTTTCAGACTGCAACCATCTGAAAAGATAGCGGTCTTCAAAATCCATTTCCTCGAAAACAAGTCCACTTCAAAGTAATAAGCTACATTCTCATATGCATTCACAAACACCAAGCTGCAAAACTGAAAACAAGGGTTAAACACAGAAGACCAGCTTGTTGAATTACAGCAGTGGATTTAATTCGCTAAAACAACAGTAGCTACAAAACTCCTCCCTTAGGCTAAGCTGCAATAGCACTGTGTGAAAAGTCATTATTTGCAAGACTCTGGTGTAAATTAAAAATCACACCTTCCTGTCACACTCCTGGCTTCCTTGTGAAAAGTAAGACTTTAAAAAAATAATAGAAAAGAAAAAAAAAAAACTCACAATACTCTAAACTCCAAGATTAAAAGGTATGCAGAGCAGAAGATACTGCCCTGAGGCCATCAATGGATAAAAGGAAATTTGAAAATAAAATAAGTACTTGGAAACCATCTCGTATTTTTAAACTCCCAGATATTTACTAATTCTACTTCCAGAAAAAACAAAACGGTTATCAAATTATAACTTCATACGTACATAATCAGATTAAAGAAGTGTAGTTTTGACCACTAGTTTTTCTGAGTATTTAAGAAAATAAAATAATATCACTTCCAAGACAAGGTAACATCTTTAAGCAGCAACCCTGCATCTTCCTCTCACATAAATAATGGATATATTATTTATGACCTTAAACTTCATACAGGAACAGAAGACATGTCAAATGAGAAAATATGTATCCAGCAGCTTTACTGCGTATCCAGCAGTTTTATAAACATCTGAAGTAATTTTGAAATGTGAGAGCAAGTACGATCCCTAAATATTTTAAGGCACAATAATAAAGAGAGAATGACATAAGAACGTTATGTGTGAATACCCCAGCCAAAGCATTTTCATTATTCGATTAGATTGTGCTTTAATAAAATAAATTTGTAGTAAATATTAAAGGATCACATCTAATTAAAGCCAGGAAGAGATAAGATTTCAGCTAAAGCAGTTTAAGGGCAAATTTTATTTAATAAATTTGTTAAAGCTCCAAAAAGGAAGATAGTACCAGCTGCCATGAATGTGGTTTATAATCTTCAAGGGTGATGTGGCATATAACACCATCAACCACAAATAAGCACTTTTAAAGAAAAATATGAGGGGCGCCTGGGTGGCTCAGTCATTAAACCTCAGCCTTCGGTTCATGCCATGATCCTAAGGTCTTGGGATTGAGCCCTGCATCAGCTCCCTGCTCTGTGGGAAGCCTGCTTCTCCCTCTCCAACTCCCCTCATTTGTGTTCCCTCTCTTGCTGTGTATTTTTCTGTCAAATGAATAAATAAAATCTTTTTTAAAAAATAAATAATAAATAAATAATTTTTAAAAATATGAAAACATCTTTTCACTTTTCTTGCTGTTCGCATTTTTTTTTTCTTTTCCCATCCCAAAGCTGAGGCAATGGAAGGGTTTTTAAAAGCTTTGCTGTGGCATTAAGTCCTTTCCTGGACAACGCCCCTTTGCTTCCCTGCAAAGGTGGCAAAGGACATCTCTTACCGTGGGTGTCCTTGAAGGAAGAAGCCATTTAGCAAAATATCAGATCCTATTAGTGAAAAAGAAGGAGGGGGTAGGTACAAAAAAACAGATACATGGTAGTCACATGGAGCAATGTCCAGGCAGTTCTGTCGGGAGCAGCCTTGCTACCACAGGAAGCAATGACGTCATTATACTCCCAGTGAAGCGAATCACGTCATCCACTTTGGGGAATTGTTCATTCCAACCATCACCTGACCAGCAGGTATAAAAACTGGAATAGTTAACTAGAATACCTTGTCCGCCTTTGTCATCAAAATGTCTGCTGCGTAGGTAGCTCAGAGCTAGATGAATGGTGATAAAGAAGTTAGAAGCCTTACCAAGAACATAAGACGTGTCCATAAGCAGAATATAATATATGACAGGCGCTGTAAAAAGCACTCTGGGCTGAATTTCCCCACTCTCCTGCAAATGGATTGAATGGATCTTAAGTTGGAATCTAAACAAAAAATACAGTCAGGGGTGCCTGGGTGGCTCAGTGGGTTATAGCCTCTGCCTTCGGCTCAGGTCTTGATGCCAGGATCGAGCCGCGCATCCGGCTCTCTGCTCTGCGTGGAGCCTGCTTCCCCCTCTCTCTCTGCCTGCCTCTCTGCCTACTTGGGATCTCTGTCTGACTCGTGATCTCTCTCTGTGAAATAAATAAATAAATCTTAAAAAAAAAAAAATACAGTTCAGATCGTGAAAGAGGCAGAGAAGGGGAATCAACAGAACACACGAAAAGTAAAAAGCCAGCAAAAAACAAGTCATGTTTGAGGACCTCTTGGTGCACAGGACGGTCTGGAGTGGCCAGAGCAGACAGGCTCTGAAAGATCACTGGAGAGCTGGGAATCCTGTACTGCAGCTTACCGATACACGTCAGCTTGGGGAAGTTTTTGACTTGGTCGCTTATTCCATGCTTTAGAGGGATTATTTACAAAGCTGAACAAGGTAAATTACAGGAAAGGGTGTTCTTTCTTGAAGTAAATTGTGTATGACAAGGAAGGGTTTAATAAACATTCCGACATACACCAATTTTCCTTCATTTTAAAAAGACAGATGTTTTTATTGTCTCTCAAAAAATTATGGAAATAGGGACACCTGGATGGCGCAGTTAGTTAAGTGCCCCACTCTTGGTTTCAGCTCAGGTCATGATCTCAGGGTGCCGAGATTGAGCCCCACCTCAGCTCTGCACTCAGTGCAGAGTCTGCTTGGAATTCTCTCTGTCTCTCCCACGTGAGCTCTCTCTCTCTCTCTGAAATAAATAAATAAAACTTTAAAAAAAATTACAGAAATGAAACTTTTAATTTTTCCATAAATCCCTGACAAAAACAGACTGAGATCTACACAGTTAGCTGACACCAAGCCAGAGATATACATCAACAGGGGTTCTCAATAGACATTAAGCAGAACCATATGAAATTGACGTTTTTGTACCTACAAGAGTCTCAGATCAGTAATTTCTTATGGTTGAACTTACTGACTAAAATCTTGATTTTCTGAAAACTACTAAGTCTTTCTGGGTTTCTTGTGCCCAGCAAAACTTACCAGAGGCATCTGTAATCCACACCACCCCCAAGAAATCTGAGGGAGAGGAGAAGTGGGGAACACAGTAATAGTAACTTAAACTTTATATTTCTACATTTGTAAAGAAACTAAGCAATTTATCTGGGAGGTTAATCAAACTAATGAAAACAATAGCAATGGGTGAGGGTCCCAGGACTTTTGGGACTTTTGAGTCACAAACACCCAGATCTTTTGGTCTTTGAATCAAACTTATGGTTCATTCTTGCTTCTGCCTAGTTGATTGTCAATGTTAATGGGTCAACAACGCAGACTGCAATTCTCTGGGTTCTTGCCAGAGAATACTGTGATCCGTGGTGTTAACTGTTATCAGAAGCTGAACGTATATCTGAGAAGTCTTGATCGTCTGAAGCTGTCAATTCTTTCAGAAGTAATTTATGAATTCCCATTCATGAATTCAAACACTGTTTTATGTTTTTACTTGACTATGGTACTCATGTTCATCTGGAAGGACAAATGGGCAAAAAGAGAAATTCTTGGCAAAGGATTTGCTTTCCCAGATGTTCAAAAGTCCGATAAAATTATAAGAAATGTAAGAGCGCGGTACCGGGGCAGAAGAGGACAGATCATTGAAACAGAATAGAAATCTGGAAACAGAAAAATACATATGGAAGTATTAAAAAGACGTTGATTCAAATTGCTAATGAAAGAAGGGATTATTCAACAGATTTTGTTGGGACACTACCTCATATCACCTATAAACTAAATTCCTCAGATGAGCTAAAGAATTAAATATGAAAATTAAATAAAAAAGAAGTAAAATAATCTAAAATAAGATTGTAAAATCAAAATAAAAGATTGATAGATTTGACTACTAAGAGGGAAAAATATTTATGTATACATATATAAAATATAATTATAAGGAATATAATGTTTTATATGGAAGTATTGAATCACTAAATTGTACACCTGAAACTGACATTACACTGTATGCTAACTAACTGGAGTTTAAATAAAAACGTTTTTAAAAAGTTAAATACACCAATAAAAAATAGGAATGGGCAATTCATGAGCGAAATTTTAAATCTGCTCAACATTCTTTGTCATAAAAATGATTAAATTCCATTTTCATCTACTCTATTGGAAAAGGTGAAAATTAAAAAAAAAAAAGTTTAGCAAGAATATGAGGTCTTACTTTCTCTTATATATTGCTAAGGAAAGTATAAATTGCTACAACTTATTCTGTTGTATTATCCCCATTCCATAGATGAGGATGCTAAAGTTCATAGACATAATTCACCTAAAGTCCCATAGCTTATAAGGAAAAAAATAGCTTTGAATTCCAATCTTTCCAATTTCAAGGGCTACTGAGATAAGTGAAAAATCATCAAAAAACTCCTACATTTGACCCTAACATAACATTTCTAAGAATTTACCCTAAGGACATTACCAGAGAACACAAAGATGGGAACTCTAACAATAGCTAGAATGGCAAAGAAATTGGACCGGCTGTTTCCATAAATAGAAATTGAGTACTGAATTATGGTAATTTATATTTAAAATGGATTATTATGCAGTAATTAAAGATAGTGTTTTAGAAAAATAGCAATACAGAGAAACAGCCATGAAATATCATTAAGTGAAAATAAGCTTATAATATGCTTTAATGTTTTAGGAGTATGAAATAGAAATAGAACTAAATAGAAATAGAACTAACAACAGGGAAAACATGCACCAAAAGGGAAAAGTGGTTTCCTTGGTTTGACGGAATTAATGCATTTTGTTTTCTAATTTGTTACTCTCAGACTTTTTCATTGAGAAAATTTTGAGGGTAACAAATTAGAAAACAAATTTTATTTTTGGGAAATTTAGGTTTTTCTTTTTTTATTTCTTTTAATAGCATTTTTTTTTAAGATTTTATTTATTTATTTGACAGGGAGAGACACAGTGAGAGAGGGAACACTAGCAGGGAGAGTGGGAGAGGGAGAAGCAAGTTTTCCGTAGAGCAGGGAGCCTAATGCAGGGTTCCATCCCATCACCCTGGGATCATGACCTGAGCTGAAGGCAGATGCCTAAAAACTGAGCCACCCCGGCACCCCGAAAGTTAGGGTTTTAAAGATAAAAGATAAAAAGTGATACTTATGGATCTTTGCCAGAGAGGCATCAGTCCACCAATTCTGTACCAGAAGATCAAAAGAGTGAGCACTAGGCCAGATCCAGCCACAGAAGTGGTTTTAATTATTTTATTTTAAAAATGGAATATCTCATTTAACTTCCAGATTCTTGGAGCACCTAGGTGGCTCGGTCGGTTAAGCATCCACCTTCAGCTCAGGTCATGATCCCAGGGTCCTGGGATCGAGTCCTGTATCTGGCTCCCTGATCACCAGGAGCCTGCTTCTTCCTCTCCTCCCTCCTCGTGCTCTCTCTCTCTCTCTAATAAATAATAGATAATTTTTTTTTAAATCTAGAATCTTGATTTCTTTAAAAAAATCAGAGTTCTGGCAATGCTATACTTTTATTTTTGAGCAGTAACAGACAGAGCAGTGGCTGTGTCCTTGAAAGAAGTGCAAGATGCCCTCCAAGATGGTTATCAGAAGCAGGAAGCCATGTTGAAACCTGCTAGATTTCAGAGAGCTGATGTTCATCAACTCTTGAAGGATGAAGGTCTTGAGAAGAGTGACAAATGCCCATGTAATTATATATGCAAGTATAGGTGCACAATAATATATTTTTAAATATATTTAATTCCCTATCAATTAACTTCTTAACTCCTAGAAGAAATGATACTGATCAGAAAACCTTTTGCCGCAGCAACATTAAGGCAGAGATGGTAACACATGTATTAGAACAAAGGTGTTGATTCAAGGACTCAAAGCTTTGTGTCTAAGAAAGTCCTTGTGTGTTGGGGCTTTTGTTTGCTTGGAGTAAGTACCTAGAAGTAAAATGCACGGGTCTTTCTTGAGCACAGACACCGGCTTGGTGTAATGTTTATTACATAGCTCAATGCGCATGGGATAGGGTAGGTGAGAATTGCTTGTTCTGTAGTTCTGAATGGTGGCAAGAACTTCCATTATTGATATATTGCAGTTTACTGAACTGTTCTTGGGAGCCACTCGTCTGTTAGAGCACGTGACAGCTGACGCTTGCGTCCTCCTATAAGGCTCCTCTTGTGAGTCAAGCGGGGTGCTGTTCTGCTCGTCTGTGATACTGAGCATGATTCAGACTTTGTGTCCTCTAAAGAAAGGACACAAGGTGGTGGATTTTTTTCTTTCAAGATTTTATTTATTTATTTGATGGGGAGGAGGGTACAAGCAGGGAGAGTAGCAGCAGAGGGAGAAGCAGACTCTCTGCTGAGCAGAGAACCCCATGAGGGGCTCGATCCCAGGACCCTGAGATCATGACTTGAGCCAAAAACAGAGGCTTAACCGACTGAGCCACCCAGGCGCCCAGATGATCTTCTTAATGCTTTTTAATGCAGTGGGGCTCACACCACAGATGGGAAGGGCGGGGATGAAAAATGTACAGGACCCTGTAGTTCTCCTGTGAGGTTGATACTGGTGGAGTGACAAATGCTCATGCTTCTGTCAGCCCTGGATTCTCCTGAAGATAGGCAGTGATGTTTCAACTTTTCATTCACACAAAGCTAAAACTAGTCTTTTTAAAAAAAAATTGGCCCCGTGGCGCCTGGTGTCTGGTCTTCCAGATCTGGCAAAATCCTCTCCTTTCCTAGATTGGAAAAGAGAGTTTCGGAAATGCTTAGGTGACTTGCCCAAGAACACACAGCTAAGTGAATGAGGATGCACTTTACATCAGGCTCAGTAAAGCAAGTAAACGGAATTGTATTGAATACCAGCCTATAAGGTATGTTCATCCGGATAGACTGGCAGCCCTTGCGTGAGGACAACAGCCTTTTCTTCCTTCTATTCCCCATGCTGAGCACTAATAACATATAGCAGGACCCAAAATGTCATTGAGTAAAATTCCATTTCAGAGGCACATGTACAATTACTGTGTGAACATGCTTTGAAGGGAATGATACACAGGTTGTACCTAGAGGGGCAGACAGCTCTCCTAACTGAGACTTGCCCAACCCCGGTATGTGAGCACACTGGTTGCCCCCCTTCATTGACAGATGGCAAGGACTGGATCTCTCTCTTTGCTGTACTAGAACCTCCTCCCGGTGTACAGAGGCTTTAAGTGGTTTCATTTACTTAGTCCATTGTGTGTACACACACACACACACACTTCTCTGCATGCTATGATGTGACTAGTTTGAGAAGCCAAGGGCCAGGCTAGCAGAATGGAACTCGGGAGAACCAGGAGCAGAAGGAGACAGCAGTGGTTGCGTGATCACCTCTGGCTGCATATATTAATCCCTGGTGGAGCCAAAAATAATAAACTAGTGCCCAGATTTCACATCAGTACAATTAAACAGAGTTTCTGGCATCAGGATTTTTTAAAACTCCCCCAGGGGATTTCAGTGTGCATCAGGGCTGAGAAGCGATGGTGTAAAGTAAGGCAGACAGAACAGACCTCCAGAAACAAGGGAAGACTGCCATGGAAAGCATGTCCCTGTTGAGGCTTCTCTTGGCTGTGTGCAATCAGCTCAAGGGAGGCTCTCCCGGAGGCCTGCCAGTAGGAGGTGTGAGCAAATAATACTCAGCAGAGGCATTTCTAGGTATGTCTGCAATCGTTCCTCCTACCATCATTCCTTTCCGAAGTGGACTCATTGCCATGGGAGAAACAGCAGAAATGAGTACAGTGTTGCTGGTTATTGTAAACAAGACCCTGCGCTCCTTAGGCTTAGAGAGAGAATCATGGTAAAACATAGAGAGGAGGACCTTTTCTGGCTGGAGAAAGAGTCCTCTAAGGAGGTACCTGAGCCTTCCCAGCGATCCCTGAGACAGCCATGCTGTGCTATGAGCTGCATAGAGGAGACCTTGGGAGGGCCAGGTGAAGTTTCTTGTGCCCAAGCATGGCTTAGATGTGGTAGTGAGACTCTGGACCCAAGGACTGTGTCAACAGGGGCAGTGAATTATTATCATTCTTATCATCATTACATTATTTATTTTAGAGAGAGATAAAGCGTGTATAAGCGTGAGGGGCAGAGGGAGAGGGAGAGAGAAAATCTCAAGCAGACGCCACACTGAGCACAGAGCACTCTGCAGGTTCCATCTCATGATGGAGCCGAAGCCAAGAGTGGGATGCTCAACTGACTGAGCCACCCGGGCACCTCAGGACCATGGATGTTTTAGTGGAAAACTGGGTGTCCAGTGACCAAATGTTAGATGTCACCACTCTACCATCCTCTACCCTGACTGCTTTCACAGTGCCCATGTCATGGAATCCGTGACAGAACCCTAGTGCACAAGAGTGGGGGAAATGTCAGAAGGACTGAGGGTGCTTGTCTTTCTCCTTGCTCTGGTAGAACAGGGACTCAGAGCCTGACTCTTGGGTGCTGTGAAATAATGACAAATGGATATCCTACACTACTGACTTAGTGAACTGAGATTTATACCTGTGACCTGACACTTTTTAAAATATTAAGTCAGCCATAGGTATTAAGAGAAACCAGGGGTGGCAAAACATGGGTTAGGTGCTCCCTGGCATCACGCTGTGGTTCTGCTGTGACCTTGACCAGAGAGAAATGAAATTGATCATAAACTGTGCTTTCTCCACTCTAACTGTGCTAAGGACCACATCTTATCCAACATTGTCATTCTAGAACTTACTACTACGCCTGGTGCACAGCAAGCCATCTGTCAAAGATGAGTAAATGAAGAGCTCCTTATGACTAAATTCGTAGCCAGCAAGCCGCATAGCTGGTAAACTGCGGAACTCTTTGTGGTAAATTAATTGCACAATTACAAGAGGAGAAGTTCAAAACCAAAGTGTCAGCAAACCTCACCGCAGTGACATTGTTAATGGTTATCAAACAGATTTATTTTAGATTCTGAAATGTAGGCAAGTTTCATACTTTGAGAAATTATTTTTCTCTGCTCCTGATTCATTAGATGAGTACTTGCTTAAACAAATACTACCGTATTTTACAATAAGTTGTGATTGTATTTAAGAAGTGAGGTTTAAAATAAAGAAGGACTCGATGGTATTATAAACTTGCTCACGTAGCATAAGCTGTGATGCAGAATGGTGTTGATTAAATTGCTTAAGAAAAGAATGCATATTTATTCCCACTGAGTTCTTGGAAGAGATCCTAGGAGCCTCAGTGCCCAAGCTAATGAGGCCATCAGGAGAGTATTATATGGAAACTCTTTGCGCTTAGAGCATTTTGGTCATAATCCAGAGGACTTTGTGGTGGGAACATTCAGGCTAGGACCAAACAGGGACAGGGGACAAGGTCTGGGGAGACTGTCGGGCTGCCCTAGTCCTGCCCAGGATACCATTTGCTGAACTTCTACCTTAGAGAGCCATCCATTTGCCTTTTTGCACAACCCTGAGACCCTCCCCATTTGAGGGAGAACGGCTCCCCAACAAATGCTAGTTGAATAAATTCAGTGAACAAACAAGTTCCATCCTGGTTCAGGAAGTCTTGTTAACATCTTGTGGTCAAGATAAAGAAATATGGATTGGGTGCTAAGATCAGAACATTTGAAATTGGTAGAATAATCAAAGCTGAACAATTCTGATAAGATCTTGGGGGAAGATCTTCAGTGTCTTGCTTCTCAATTCAACCTGTACTCATGTTCTGCCCAAGAGCATTATCAATGACTTAGATAAAAAAATAAAGATTTCAAAGACCTTAAAAATTATATGGTGTACTTTTTTTTTTTTAATTTTTAGAGAGCGAGAGAGAGAGCACATGAGAGCAGGGAAAGGGGCAGAGCAAGAGAATCTTAAGCAGGCTCCATCCCCAGCATGGGACTTGAACTCACGACCCTGAGATCATGACCCGAACCAAAATCAAGAGTCAGAGGCTTACCTGACTGAGCTATGCAGGCACCCCTGGACATGTTTAATTCTATCTATGATTATAGGGATAACATGATCAGTACAGGAAATGTGGAAAATATAAGATAAAAATAAAAGATATAAAGACAAATATTTAAACCTTATAATAAATGTGTTTTAATATTGTTAAGATCTTAGTACACAGTTATTTTTCATTTTTTACTTCTGTCATTTCTCCTGATATCAAAAGAATTTCTTCACATCATTCAACTTTTTAAAATCTAATTTTTAATGTATAGTGTTCCAACTTATGGGAGTATAGTCTAGTTAGCCCACCCCAAATGTTGGGTGTTTAAATTGCTCCTTTTTTAAAAATGTGTGTGTGTTATTAAAAATAATGCTACAGTGAACATCTTTGTTCATCAATGGCTCATAGATAGTTCAAGGATTAGTACCTTAATCAATCAGGGTTTGGTCAAATGTATAAACAACTATAAGGTTATACACACACACACACACACACACACATAGTGGGGTTTTTTTGCCAAATTTTTTCCTAGAAGGGATAGCCCCAAGACCCTCTTACATAACAGCATAGACTAGTGCTAAACAATAGAACTTTTATCATTAATGAAACTGTTCTATACTTGCATTGTCTAATTTAGTAGTCCCTAGCCACATATGGTTATTAAACATTTGAAATATGGTTGAGAAAATGAATTTTTAATTTTATTGAACTTAATTAATTTTACAGAGTTATACATGGCTCCCAACAGCCTAGGTAGACTCTGTCACTAAACCCTGAAGTAGGAGGAAGGTGCCCCTCACCTTGTCAGCGCTCCCCCAGAGCCTCTAAAGTCTGACCACTCCAGTCAGGAAAGGCCCTCTTCCACTACGCAGGGACTTGCTTTGTCAACACAATGCCTGTGGCAGGCTGAAATGACAACGGACTGACAAGATGTCACGTGAAAATAGCCCTGTGAGATGCGGAAAGCCAGTGTAGGTATCTCAGGGACGCAAGTCCTACTCTTGACCTCAGGAGTTGCCAGGCAGGATCCGGGTTCAGTAACATTCATGGTGACAGGCTAGTTCATCTGTGCTTTGGACTGAACACCCAGCCTGTGTCATCTCATCTCTCCACCGCCCTCCTGGTGTTTCCTTGTACCCAAGTTCCCTCAGGATATGCTTCTTGACAAGCCAAAATAGAGCTGTAAGTTCCAGAAATATACCTGCATGTGGGGATGACTGGAGGCACTGCGATCTGAGAGCACTCACTTTGACAGTTCAAGTAGTGCAATCAGAAAGTTGATGTTTCCATCTTGGCCTTTCCTTTTTCTGGCTGTATGACCTTGGGCAAATTATATAACCTAAGTCTCAGTTTCCTCTTCTGTCAAAGGAAGGTAACTGAGGGGCGCCTGGGTGGCTCAGTCGGTTAAGCGTCTGACTCTTGGTTTCAGCTCAGGTCATAATCTCTGGGTCGTGAGACCGAGCCCTGTGTCAGGCAGGCTCCGTGCAGCCTGATGGAAATTCTCTCTCTCCCTCTGCTCCTCCCCATGTGTGTGCACGCTCTCTCCCTCATATTAAAAAAAAAAAAAAAAAAGGTAACTGGCCTTCTCATGAGACTGTGTTAGTGCATGAAGAGCAACCAGAAAATGTTGGCACTCAGCCGCATTTACGGCTATTATAGTAACTGTGGTTTCCGTAATGGTGTGGAGTCTTATTTGTAAAGAGTTGGTTTCTGAAAGACTGGATTATCCTCCAAGGAGTTTCCCGGGAGAGTTGGCAAGTGGGAAGACACCTGTGGAAGGTCCTCTCAGGTAATTTCCTATGACACGAACTGAGACTATTGTGTTAAGTTTCTGACAGGCAAAGGCAGACGTGGCTAGAAGCTTCAGAAAGTAGGGTGAGTTCATCAGAAACCTCCACAAAACCGACCTGAATTTAGAGATCTTCAGAGCTACCCTCACTTCCCACCAGCCAGCTGCAAACATGGAGGTCCCCAGAACTGTGTTAGGTCCCACAGTTCACTAGAAAGCATCACAGAACTCGCCGGAAGAGCTATGTGTACAATTACACTTTTATTATAGCCAAGGGAAGGGAGACAAATGAGAGGCAGCCCGAAGAAGAGACACACAGGGTGAAGTCTGGGAGGACTCCGAATGCCAACTTCTGCCTGTTTCAGGACCGGGTCCCCTTTCGACACCAGAGAGTGACAAGACTCTGACTATTGCCACCCAGGGAGCTGAACTCAGTCTTCGGCATCCGGAGTTTTACTAAGGGTTCATTACACAGACAGGCTTCCTGACTGAATCACAGCAAATACAATTTTATCACGTGACAAACTCCAAGGGTTTAGAAGTTACCTTCCAGGGACAAAGGCCGGTGGAATCCCTTATGATCCTGAGAGTGACTGGACTGGAGTACAGTGAGTGCATGAGACCCATAATCACTGGGGGGATGGAGTGTGACGTGTGCTCCCCATGCCCTCATTCTCTTTGATCACTCGGAAAGATTTCATCTCAAAGCCTGGAAGGGAAGTAACAGAAGCAGAGCTTGACCACACTCTACGGCAGACCCCAGCCCTGGAACTCTTCAGAGACTCCCCCAAATGACCTCAGAGTGCCACACGACAGCCCCAACAGCCCTGGATATGACCCAGGTGTGGGCCAGGGGAGATGCGACAACCTTCTTTTATATTCCACAACCCAATTTGTACCTGTTCTTCTCTGCATCCAAAGGGTAAAGCAGACCGGGAGAGACACCGAGAGCGCTGAGCGCAAAATTGAAACTTTTCCTTTCGTCTATTTTCAAGTAAACAGACCCCTGCACCCAAACTCTGTCTATTCATTTTTTTTTAAGATTTTATTTATTTATTTGACAGAGATCACAAGTAGGCAGAGAGGTAGGCAGAGGGAGAGGGCGAAGCAGGCTCCCTGCCGAGCAGACAGCCCAATACAGGGCTCAATCCCAGGACCCTGGAATCATGACCAGAGCCGAAGGCAGAGGCTTTAACCCACTGAGCCACCCAGGCGCCCCTTCATTTCTAAAATCAAACTGAGGTCTGAGCTGGGTTAATGGGGGCAATTCTCCTTCCTAGGTCACCCAGAGTTCACTCTTCCCTTTCTGGTGCTAGGAGTGAGGCCAACACAAAAATTATTCTCAGGTAATTTTTGGCCTAGAGTGGAGATGACACCGTCTGGCTAGGAGTTTTGACTTGCTCTGTGAGAGCTGTGAAAAAAGGGAACTTGTCCCTAAATGGATTTGTCATCTTGTATAAAGTCCCTGATTATTAGACAAGCTTAACTCACTGACTTGATTGTTAACGATCATTGACGCTTTGAATTTCAAGCGCAAAATGGAAATGACTTGATTTAATTTCCAGACTAATGAAAGCTTCACACCATCCTCCCAGCAATCCAGCAATGTGAAAGAAAAGTAAATGGCGCCATCAAGGATTCCGAGTTGAGCGGAAGGATAAATGTCAAGTGCCTGCTTGAGTTTCTGTTCCACTGCCATTTCATACGAAGGAATCACTTTAAAAAGCAAGACTGGATGAAAGGTGACCTTGGTCTGTGGGGTTTGCTGGGTTTTCTTCTTTTAATCAGAACCCTGAAGTAGAATCATTTGATTGCTATCACTATGGAAGCCGACTTGTTGAATATAAGATTAATCTAGTGCTTGAAATGTAAAACTCAACTTTATTTTAAAAATTAATTTTATGGAACATTACTCCCTGGTATGAACTAATTGCTTCTGTAGTTAAGACTAAATGACTTCTCTTTAAAAAGTGGGGTTTGTGGGTTACTCCTTTCGTATGCCTCTACACCACAAACACAACCCCTTCATTCATAGGGTCATTCTAGGATAACTCAATAGGTTTTCTGGAACTGAGATTTGTTGCTTAATTACATTTAGATAGGAATGTCGGTATGTTCCTCAAAATATCTAAATTCTTAGAGTATCTTTGGGAAGGAAACTTTTCATGAGGGATTGCAATTACATGAATTTTGAAGCACTGCTGATCAGACCATGATCCTTGCTTATTAACAAACCCATGTGACAAACATTTGACATAAAAAGACTGGCTGTTGTTTTGGTTTTAGATAAATATAAAATGCACTTTAATATTTTTTTAATTTAAAATACATTCACTTTAAAAAAAAAACAAAATACATTCACTTAAAGATTGAAATAATTTTCAAAGAAAGAGAGAGAAATCTTTTGTTCCCCTTCCTATCCCTCTCTACCAAATGTCCCCCTTCTGCAAGTGACCTTTTTTATTTCAAAGATTTTATTTGTTTATTTGACAGAGACAGAGATCCCAAGTAGGCAGAGAGGCAGGCAGAGAGAGAGGGGGAAGCAGGCTCACCACTGAGCAGGGAGCCCGATGTGGGGCTCCATCCCAGGAACCTGGGATCATGACCTGAGCCGAAGGGAGAGGCTTTAACCCACTGAGCCACCCAGGCGTCCCTCCTTTTTTATTTTATTCTACTACCTTTTCATCAGTTCTGCATGCAAACTAGATAATGCAAACATATAATCTCTTGTTTCCTTATTTGGGTAGAAGTAGTACACCAAATGCATTGTTATTTTTTAATGTTTATTATTATTTATTTTTATTAGTCATATTATTCTGCATAGAGATTTACACCTTTCAAAGCAGTTGCACTGCCTTCACAAGACCCAGCAATTTCAAATCACTTTTTAAAAAGGAACAGGGTTTACAGCATAACATATTAAGTGATAATAATACCTATATATATGTGTTTACATATGTGTGTTTACTTATTTTTAAAGCTTTCTTGAGGTATAACTTATATAAAGTAACATTTGCCTGTTGTGAGTAAACAGTTCATTACTTTGTTAAAGGTTCAGGGTTGTGTAGCCGTTATCACATTCCTACATTCCTGATTTATTCAAAATAAGTTTCAGAAATATTTCCCTATCAGAGCATAGAGCATCCTTATTCTTTTCCACAGCCATGGGGCACCCTATGTTGGTCCCCCTGCTTCCTGGGCCAGTGTGGTAGTGATTCACACGGGCTGTTTACAACCTCTTCCTCATAGATACAGTGTTGTTCACTGTATAATTATTCACTATATGCATATGTATGATATTAATGTATAAATGGTACACACAATTTATTATGAATAAAAGGATCAGTTGACTATCTTCCCCAGAGCATGACAGCTGGATGAAATTTAAATGCATTTGCCATTTTGTTAGAAATTTAGGGAGAAATTGCCGAATTGCCCTTCATAGGGTTTTATCATTGTTTTTTCATTTCTCTTAGCAATGCGGAAGAGTGGTTCTTCACTCGCACCCCTTTTTTACTGTTGTGTGTTGCCAAACTGTGGGAATTGTGTCACTGCTATGTCGTTAGCTGAGGTTTCATTTGTACTTTGCTTACATGTATAGTTAGTCATTTCTTCATACGTTCAAGATGCATTTGTCTCTATTTTTACGTGAAGCTCATATTTCTCTATTAGATTGACTATTTCTTCTCCATACCAAAGAGGGTTTTTAAAAGCAACTTTATTAAAGTTTAATTGATGTTTACTAAATTATTTATAAAATTAATTGGTGTTTATTTAAGTTTAATTGATAAATTGCACATACTTAAAGAGCACATCTTTGTGGATTTTCATATACACACATATATCTATGAGTGTATGTCACTATGTATATACATATACACACACAAACATATATATATAGAGAGAGAGGTGTATACTATTCATATATATACACATATATATATGAATTAAATCATCACCATAATCAAGAAAACAAACATTTCCATCACCCCAAAAGTTTTATGTCCCTGAGTACTCCCAAATCTGCATAACAAACTTGACCTAAACTGGAAGATGGTTGTTCCTGAACCAGGAGAACACTGCTTGGATTCTACCCTATTGCTGGTCCCCCATCCCAGAGATGAGGATGGATGGTCCAAGCCTCACTTTACTCACTGTCATGGGATTGCAAGCTTGTTTTCCTTTGAACTATAATCATTATATATTTTTCTAGACTGTTTGAAATCTCAATAAGTTTTAAAAAGAAATAGAGAAATTATAGTTATTTAATATAGCAAATTGAATTTCCATTTTGGCTTTCATACAATAAATATGAAATACCAAGGTTTTTCTCTAATGAGTTAAATGAGCTACTGATGGCAAAATATGTATGTATTTCTGCCAGACAACAATGTATGTGATGCCACAAAATGCTGTTTTTACGCAAGCTGTCTAACCTGTTCAGAACCCTCATCATTCAACCTTAATATAAGGCTGATATTTTTACAAATGCTTTTTACAAACCAATTCCAAATGTTTGCGTTGAGTCTGAAAACAATAATTTGATTTCCTATTGAGTTTGCCCATTGTTGTGAATTTTGAACTTAATAGTGGCTTCTTTCATAACCTTTCTTTTAAGTTCCCATTCATTGATCCAAAACTGAAATCTGTCAGTATAAGATCACTGTTAGAATGAACACAAAAATTAAAGGGAAGAATTTCCACCTGGACCATATCCTGAGATTTACAAAACATACAGCTAAAACTACATGCCTTTAGACTTCTCAACAGTAAAAGAACGTTCAAAACAAATCTAAATCAATTTCCTCAAAATTTAAAGAAAAAAAGTAATTTTTTCCCAGTATTTGAAAAAGTCTGAAACACAAGTAAGTGTAACATTTGGTTAAAGTTCAAATGATGCAGTAGAAGCTAATTTTTTATTTCAGTTTGTACTTAAGAATAATGGTAAGAGTGATGAGTGTAACATTTATTGAGCAATTTCTAGGTTTTAGGAACTGTGCAAAATGATTTATAGACATTGACTCATAATATTATCAACCTGGTAATCCTATTATTATGTTCATTTTGTAGTTCAGATGTAGAGTTCTAAACACGCTTAGCTTAATAGCCAATAAGTAAAGTTGTTGGCTTTCAAACTTATAGGTCAAACTCTAATATTCATAATATAAATGTCTTTTGAGTTATGGGACTTGAATTATACTTTCAAATGTTTGATTAGTTACATAGATTACAAATTTTTAAATGAATGTCTTAATTTCATATTTCTAAGTCTATGTAAACACACTTTTATGCGTTTTACTTAATAGCAATATGTTTTCAACGATTTTATTTTAAAAGTTATGTTGCAGAACTTCCAAGGAAATATGGTAGATGGCACGTCTGTGTTAACTTTCACTTCTTTTGGGAAACTCGGGAAATAACAGTAAATGAAGAAAGAGGTTTAAACTCAGGAGGTCAAAGAGAACAGAAAAGTAGATGGCAGAGGACCCCTCCAAGAGTCTGCAGGGTTCATGTGTTAGGACTAGGGGACAGCAAGAAACCAGTGGCTGGCCACTGCACAAGAGAGAAAGGTCAGAAACTGGAGTTTCTCTTGGGAGGCAGACTACTGGTGTAGAGCTAAAAATGGGAGACCTGCTTCAAATTGCTAAGGTAGAAGTTAGACCTCAGATCTCTCTCACCACTCTAAGCAAATGACAATGACAGCTAAGCAGAAGACAAGAAAATGATTGACTTGAAAAATTACCTAAAGTCTTGTGGCGGGCTTACATTATGAAATCAATACTTCTGGCTACTTGTCAATTTTATTGGATCAAAATATTGGTGCTATCATTTACATAATTAATAATGTTAGCCTCATATCTTTTATGTATTTTTGAAGTTTTATGATATTTTTTATGTAAACGTTATTTTGGAGGACTTTTTTCCATGTATCAATTTGACATGACTGCAAACAAGAAATTGACTAAGAGACCACTCAGCCATTTGTATTATATCGCAATTGGTAAAATATTGTCCAGTTTTATCCAGTCCTAATAATAAGGAAAAATGAACAAATCCAACTTTAATATAAAAAAAACTTCATCATACTTCTTAATTTTACTGTGGTTTTATTATAATTAATGGCTAACGTACGCCATTAGATAAAAAATAAGTTACATTGATTTTATACAGAAATGTTTCTATCCCCAGTAATTCAGCAACAATCTGTTGATTATGGACTGTGGAGGACAAAAGGTCAAAGGGTCTGGGTAGTGAGAATAAAGTAAAATAATGTATGCAAAGAGTCTGCTACTCTGTTTGACATGAACTGTCTCAAGTGTAACTTGTGCTATTATTATTCAAACTATTTTTTAATACAAAGATCAGTTGCACATGTTGGAGTTCTCCCTGCTCTGTCGTGCTTGCGTCAGCCCTAGGTAGAGCTCTTTCCTAGCTCTTTCTCATTCTGGGTCCCTAATGCTTCACAAAGCACCTGGCATTAGTACTTGGGTGAATTTTGGGTTGATCTAAACTTCCGAGCTACCCTGAATTGCTTATTTTTATCTAAAGCTGAAGCCCAATGACCGTACACTGGATAAAAATGATAACAGGTATGTTTTGATAAGGATCAGACTATTTTATTGCTTTAAAAACGACTGGTAGCTAAGCACTAAGAAGAGCTGTTGGCAGTACTGATTACCAGACACCACACATACATGTGTATTTGCACTTCACCACAATCCTTTGAAGCAAATGCAATCATCTTTATGGTGTAGACAAGGAAGGCAAGGTTCAGAGCTGTAAGTAACACACCCACTCAAACAACTAATTAAGGCCTTGAGCCAAGATTTGATTCTGATCCCAATGAGGCATTGCCTCTAAAAGCAAGTGCAACCCCCAAATCACTGATTTGCGTGATATTTCAGGTTAGTTTATTAGTTGTGAGGATTAGAGGATTTAACTTTTATAAAAACAGTCATTACAAGAAATGCAATGAAGTGTTTAAAAATATGTAATGAAGATTCATTTCCAAGTTTACAAAGCCTTAAAAAAAGAAAGAAAGAAAGAAAGAAACTCCATTTCAGTTGATTTTGCCAATATAGGTCATAATAAGAATTAGTTAGGCTTAAAGGTGTAAAACATTCTCAGTCACCACATTTTTACTTTGCCTTTTAGCATAAAGTGCACAGTAGTCTTATATATATAACTATGGTTTATGCATATATAGAGAACCAAATTGTCAGCAATCTTAATATTTTGCAAAATTAATTTTATTCAACTAAAACTGCATGCACGGAAACAAAACACGGTCTTAAGAAATTAGAGACTTAATGTGATCAAAGTCAACAGTTAGCCAAATAATTGATACTAAAAATGGAAATATTTTTAGAAGATGGTAGGTGGATTATTTTATCAGTTAATATTTCTTCTGTCCTTATAAAAGATAATGTAGAATGGTGTTTGGAAATCAAGAATAATTACTTTTGGTTCCATCAAATCTACTCTTTAACCAAAATAACTAATGTGAGTAAAAAAGCACCAAAGCTAGAGACTATGTTTAATCTTTAAAAAAAAACAGCAGAGAAGGTTATTCCTTAGCATTTGTGAAGAAAGATCAAAAGAGGGCACCTGGGTGGCTCAGTCAGTTAAGTATCTGCCGTCAGCTCAGGTCATGATCCCAGAGTCCTGGGATCAAGTCCTGCATCAGGCTCCCTGCTCGGTGGGGAGTCTGCTTCTCCCTCTCTCTCTAACCCTCGCCACTGCTCGTGCTCAATCTCTCTCAAACAAATAAATGAAATCTTAAAAAAAAAAAAAAAGATCAAAGATATGAAAAAGGACACACACACAAATTTACTGTAATAACTACAAGGTTCTAAAAGGACTTTCTAGAGGACATGGGCAGAATGGGAACACGAGTCTGCGCAATCCTCATATCCCTGTGGACGCAGGGAGTTCATGACTGACCGTGTCTGGGCCAGAAAGGGGTGGGAGCAGGAGGTCAATGTAAGAAATGCTCTCCCCTCAGTCTCTCAGACATGAAGAGGTGGAGGAGAGTGCCTGGGAACCGTCTAACAGAAGATGTGTGAGGCTGTCCCTGAGGCTGTACAGTACCTTGAGGGCTTCTATGTCCTGATTCCCACTTTCTCACCCTTTACACCCTTTACATATTGCTCAGTGGTGTGGAGTGTTGCAGGGTCTGCTTTGTAACAGTGAGCAAAAGATGAGCCAGCCATAGACCAGCTTCAGCAAATATCTGTCGTAGATACACTGAGGTATTTTATAAGCTCTTCTAAGACAAATTGATATAATATAAAAAGCTAGATAGAAAGAAATTTTAAATACTGGGGCACCTAGGTGGCTCAGTCATTGAAAGTCTGCCTTTTGCTCAGGTCATGATCCCAGGGTCCTGGGTTTGAGCCCCACATCGGGCTGCCTGCCCAGCGGGAAGCCTGCTTCTCCCTCTTCCACTCCTTCTGCTTGTGTTCCCTCTCTTGCTGTGTCTCTCTGTCAAATAAATAAATAAAAATCTTTTAAAAAATTAAATACTACATAATTAAAGAAAACTTAGCCAGTGGAGGCATTTCACTGATTTGTCTATCACA
>NW_022631135.1:420969-428764 GCF_010015895.1 Lontra canadensis
TAAGTTTTGAGGGAGAAATTTCACTCTGAACATCTCTTCTTTTCTTTCCACAATGCAGACATTTGAGCCCTGGGCCTGAGAGAAGTGTAACATGCCACGTCACGTACTCACTGTTGGGCTGGCTGTATGATGAGCTAGCTGGCACCAGGGCCCTATTTTCTTAACAGGAGGGGCTGTACCCAAGTTTGCTCCCCAGAGCATGACTGACTTCCCATGGTGCTGGGCAGCTGTCATCCTGGACACAGTTAGCACGCAAACACCTTCTCTAGAAAAGCTCTTCTCACATATGCTCTATATGAAGGCAGAGCACCAGAAGAACAGGCTCTCTCCCCTGCAAAGCAATCCCAGGCGGCGTGTGTTACTGTCACAGTGCCTGGCCTTAGCGGGCCTCTCCATGGGGAAATGGGAGGAGAAAGAGATTCTCCCTGCCTGATGTGGGCTCCTGAAGTTTCCTCCTCCCAAATAGAGTTTTTTCTTTAACCCATACTATAGCTTTCAGGGAATCCTCCAGAGACCCAGGAACCAATGCTGATGAAGCTACCTGGTATAACAAACACTATAACAAACAAATCAGCAGTGTCTCAAAATGTCTTAGTAAAATAATCACATGACCAAAGAGGGTCAAAGAGGGACCATCTGGAATAAGCTACAATACTCAGAGATGGCAAAATGTCAGGGAGTGAGTAATCATAGACATCTGTGGGCTCAGAAGCAAAGGAAAATTCTTTCCAGCATTTTTAAAAAGATTTGTTTATGTATTTGAGAATGTGGGGAGAAGGGCAGAGGAGAAGGATGAGGGAGAGAGAGAATCCGAAGCAGACTCCAGAATGACGAGTGTGGAGCCTGAGGCAGGGCTCCATCCCACGACCCTGAGATTGTGACCTGAGCCAAAATCAAAAGTTGGACACTCAGCCGACTGAACCACTCAGGGACCCCTCTTTCTAGCATTTTAATAATCATTGATTCTTACAACAATTTCAAAAGTAATTTCTAAACTTTTTTTATGAAGAGTGGGGCACCTGGTTGGCTCAGTCGGTACAGCATGAAACTCTTGATCTCGGGGTTGTGAGTTTGAGCCCATGGTGGGTGTAGAGATCACTTAAAAGAAAAGTCTAACTATTTTGCAAAGAATTCTTGCTAACAGTCAGAAACTTCCCAATAAAGCATTCCATTAAACAATAAACTTATCTATGGAGAGTGTATAGCAACATGTTACAGTGGATGTCCGTCTGTGTACATTCCTTTCTCTCCTTTGGGTGACATCACCTCAGTGTTTTGGGGAACACTTCCTTTTTCCTATTGCATTCACCCTTGGCCAACTGTCCTTTCAAAATAGCCCAGGCTCCTGGGGAGTGAACGTGGGGGTTTGTGTGGGAAGGAAGGCCATAGGACTCCTGCTGGGCTGGTCAGATTCTGTTTGCCTGGAATTTAAACATTGATCAGGACACAAGACTAGAAATGGTTGCAGCTGAAGAGCCTGTTCTGCTGAATAACCTTCCCTTTGATTCTATTTGCTACCCCAGTTCTTTCCAATACATTTCATTTTTTACTTAAGCCCTTTGTTTCTTCTTTGTTTCTGTGGCTTGCGACCAATGAACGCTTCCTAATGCACATGAAATATTTTTTATTTTAAATTGAAAATTAAAGCAGAAAAATGATCACAGTAATAAAAACACAACTTTGAAAAACCTCTATCTGGAATGAAGGAAAACTGCAAAGGAGAGCACTGATGTTGTCAACATCTGTCTTTGAGAAATGGGACTGAGGTAATTTTTTCCTCGCTTACATTTTTAATAACAGATATACATTATCTTTTAAAGTAACCATAGCTTGAGGAAAATAATTATATTTAATAAGCCTGATATATTCCTGGATCGAATCCAGTTATTTTAATATAGCTCTGAAATTAAAGTGGGAACCTTAGTCCTGATTCCTAGCAAACTACTGCCAACACTACAAAAATCAGTGGAAAAAGAAACCTAAAAAATAAATGTAAATATTACCTGTTATGATTCTTTAGCTACTTATATTAATATAACCTTTCAGGGCAACAGCATCTAAAGTCTTCCAAGGGGAAAGTTCTTCCTTCCTCGCTTCCCAGTCTAGTGCTTATTTATTTATTCATCAAATATTATTCAGTGCCTGTAATGTGCCAAACACTTTCTACTGAAAGAACAATGAACCAGACTACGAGACGGCAAACTTTTTCTATAAAGGGCCAGATAACTAACATTTTCGGTTCTGTGGGACAGACAGCAGTCTCAACCACTTAGGCCGCTGTGGTAGTGCAGAGCTCCTACAAACGATATGTCAATTAATGGGTGTGAATGTGCAATAACACTTTTTTTTCTATTAATTAATTTTATTTTTTTAAACATATATTTTTATCCCCAGGGGTACAGGTCTGTGAATCGCCAGGTTTACACACTTCACAGCACTCACCATAGCACATACCCTCCCCAGTGTCCATAACCCCACCCCCCCAAGCCCCCTCTCCCCATCAACCTTCAGTTTGTTTTGTGAGATTAAGAGTCGCTTATGGTTTGTCTCCCTCCCAATCCCATCTTGTTTCATTTACTCTTCTCCTACCCCCTTAACCCCCCATGTTGCATCTCCTCTCCCTCATATCAGGGAGATCATATGATAGTTGTCTTTCTCCGATTGACTTATTTCGCTAAGCATGGTACCCTCTAGTTCCATCCAAGTCGTCGCAAATGGCAAGATTTAATTTCTTTTCATGGTTGCATAGTATTCCATCGTGTATATATACCACATCTTCTTTATCCATTCGTCTGTTGATGGACATCTAGGTTCTTTCCATAGTTTGGCTATTGTAGACATTGCTGCTATAAACATTCAGGTGCACGTGCCCCTTCGGATCACTACGTTTGTATCTTTAGGGTAAATACCCAGCAGTGCAATTGCTGGGTCATAGGGTAGTTCTATTTTCAACATTTTGAGGAACCTCCATGCTGTTTTCCAGAGTGGTTGCACCAGCTTGCATTCCCACCAACAGTGTAGGAGGGTTCCCCTTTCTCCGCATCCTCGCCAGCATCTGTCATTTCCGGACTTGTTAATTTTAGCCATTCTGACTGGTGTGGTATCTCATTGTGGTTTTGATTTGTATTTCTCTGATGCCGAGTGATGTGGAGCACTTTTTCATGTGTCTGTTGGCCATCTGGATGTCTTCTTTGCAGAAATGTCTGTTCATGTCCTCTGCCCAGTTCTTGATTAGATTATTTGTTCTTTGGGTATTGAGTTTGCTAAGTTCTTTATAGATTTTGGATACTAGCTGTTTATCTGATATGTCATTTGCAAATATCTTCTCCCATTCTGTCAGTTGTCTTTTGGTTTTGTTAACTGTTTCCTTTGCTGTGCAAAAGCTTTTGATCTTGATAAAATCCCAATAGTTCATTTTTGCCCTTGCTTCCCTTGCCCTTGGCGATGTTCCTAGGAAGAGGTTGCTGCGGCTGAGGTCGAAGAGGTTGCTGCCTGTGTTCTCCTCAAGGATTTTGATGGATTCCTTTCTCACATTGAGGTCCTTCATCCATTTTGAGTCTATTTTCGTGTGTGGTATAAGGAAATGGTCCAATTTCATTTTTCTGCATGTGGCTGTCCAATTTTCCCAACACCATTTATTGAAGAGGCTGTCTTTTTTCCATTGGACATTCTTTCTTGCTTTGTCAAAGATTAGTTGACCATAGAGTTGAGAGTCTATTTCTGGGCTCTCTATTCTGTTCCATTGATCTATGTGTCTGTTTTTGTGCCAGTACCATGCTGTCTTGATGATGACAGCTTTGTAATAGAGTTTGAAGTCTGGGATTGTGATGCCACCAACTTTGGCTTTCTTTTTCAATATTCCTTTGGCTATTCGAGGTCTTTTCTGGTTCCATATAAATTTTAGGATTATTTGTTCCATTTCTTTGAAAAAAAAATGGATGGTACTTTGATAGGAATTGCATTAAATGTGTAGATTGCTTTAGGTAGCATAGACATTTTCACAATATTTATTCTTCCAATCCAGGAGCATGGAACATTTTTCCATTTCTTCGTGTCTTCCTCAATTTCCTTCATGAGTACTTTATAGTTTTCTGTGTATAGATTCTTAGCCTCTTTGGTTAGGTTTATTTCTAGGTATCTTATAGTTTTGGGTGCAATTGTAAATGGGATTGACTCCTTAATTTCTCTTTCTTCTGTCTTGTCGTTGGTGTAGAGATATGCAACTGATTTCTGTGCATTGATTTTATATCCTGACACTTCACTGAATTCCTGTACAAGTTCTAGCAGTTTTGGAGTGGAGTCTTTTGGGTTTTCCACATATAGTATCATATCATCTGCGAAGAGTGATAGTTTGACTTCTTCTTTGCCGATATGGATGCCTTTAATTTCCTTTTGTTGTCTGATTGCTGAGGCTAGGACTTCTAGTACTATGTTGAATAGCAGTGGTGATAACGGACATCCCTGCTGTGTTCCTGACCTTAGCGGAAAAGCTTTCAGTTTTTCTCCATTGAGAATGATATTTTCGGTGGGTTTTTCATAGATGGCTTTGATAATATTGAGTTATGTGCCCTCTATCCCTACACTTTGAAGAGTTTTGATCAGGAAGGGATGCTGTACTTTATCAAATGCTTTTTCAGCATCTATTGAGAGTATCATATGGTTCTTGTTCTTTCTTTTATTAATGTGTTGTATCACATTGATTGATTTGTGGATGTTGAACCAACCTTGCAGCCCTGGAATAAATCCCACTTGGTCGTGGTGAATAATCCTTTTAATGTACTGTTGAATCCTATTGGCTAGTATTTTGGTGAGAATGTTTGCATCTGTGTTCATCAAGGATATTGGTCTGTAGTTCTCTTTTTTGATGGGATCCTTGTCTGGTTTTGGGATCAAGGTGATGCTGGTCTCATAAAATGAGTTTGGAAGTTTTCCTTCCATTTCTGTTTTTTGGAACAGTTTCAGGAGAATAGGAATTAGGTCTTCTTTAAATGTTTGGTAGAATTCCCCTGGGAAGCCATCTGGCCCTGGGCTTTTGTTTGTTTGGAGATTTTTGATGACTGTTTCAATCTCCTTACTAGTTATAGGTCTGTTCAGGCTTTCTATTTCTTCCTGGTTCAGTTGTAGTAGTTTATATGTCTCTAGGAATGCATCCATTTCTTCCAGATTGTCAAATTTGTTGGCGTAGAGTTGCTCCTAGTATGTTCTTGTAATTGTCTGTATTTCTTTGGTGTTCGTTGTGATCTCTCCTCTTTCATTCATGATTTTATTTATTTGGGTCCTTTCTCTTTTCTTTTTGATAAGTCTGGCCAGGGGTTTATCAATCTTATTAATTCTTTCAAAGAACCAGCTCCTAGTTTCGTTGATTTGTTCTACTGTTTTTTTGGTTTCTATTTCATTGATTTCTGCTCTGATCTTTATGATTTCTCTTCTCCTGCTGGGTTTAGGGTTTCTTTCTTGTTCTTTCTCCAGCTCCTTTAGGTGTAGGGTTAGGTTGTGTACCTGAGACCTTTCTTGTTTCTTGAGAAAGACTTGTACCACTATATATTTTCCTCTCAGGACCGCCTTTGCTGTGTCCCACAGATTTTGAACCACTGCGTTTTCAATATCATTTGTTTCCATGAATTTTTTCAATTCTTCTTTAATTTCCTCGTTGACCCATTCATTCTTTAGAAGGATGCTGTTTAGTCTCCATATATTTGGGTTCTTTCCAAATTTCCTCTTGTGATTGAGTTCTAGCTTCAGAGCATTGTGGTCTGAAAATATGCAGGGAATGATCCCAATCTTTTGATACCAGTTGAGACCTGATTTAGGACGCAGGATGTGATCTATTCTGGAGAATGTTCCATGTGCACTAGAGAAGAATGTATATTCTGTTGCTTTGGGATGAAATGTTCTGAATATATCTGTAATGTCCATCTAGTCCAGTGTATCATTTAAGGCCTTTATTTCCTTGTTGATCTTTTGCTTGGATGATCTGTCCATTTCAGTGAGTGGAGTGTTAAAGTCCCCTACTATTATTGTATTATTGTTGATATGTTTCTTTGATTTTGTTATTAATTGGTTTATATAGTTGGCTGCTCCCACGTTAGGGGCATAGATATTTAAAATTGTTAGATCTTCTTGTTGGACAGATCCTTTGAGTATGATATAGTGTCCTTCCTCCTCTCTTATTATAGTCTTTGGCTTAAAATCTAATTGATCTGATATAAGGATTGCCAGTCCTGCTTTCTTCTGATGTCCATTAGCATGGTAATTCTTTTCCACCCCCTCACTTTAAATCTGGAGGTGTCTTCGGGTTTAAAATGAGTTTCTTGTAGGCAACATATAGATGGGTTTTGTTTTTTTTATCCATTCTGATCCCCTATGTCTTTTGATTGGGGCATTTAGCCCATTAACTTTCAGGGTAACTATTGAGAGATATGAATTTAGTGCCATTGTATTGCCTGTAAGGTGACTGTTATTGAATATTGTCTCTGTTCCTCTCTGATCTACTACTTTTAGGCTCTCTCTTTGCTTAGAGGACCACTTTCAATATTTCCTGTAGATCTGGTTTGGTGTTTGCAAATTCTTTCAGTTTTTGTTTGTCCTGGAAGCTTCTAATCTCTCCTTCTATTTTCAATGATAGCCTAGCTGGATATAGTATTCTTGGCTGCATGTTTTTCTCGTTTAGTGCTCTGAATATGTCATGCCAGCTCTTTCTGGCCTGCCAGGTCTCTGTGGATAAGTCTGCTGCCAATCTAATATTTTTACCGTTGTATGATCCAGACGTCTTTTCCCGGGCTGCTTTCAGGATTTTCTCTTTGTCACTAAGACTTGTAAATTTTACTATTAGGTGACGGGGTGTGGACCTATTCTTATTGATTTTGAGGGGGGTTCTCTGAACCTCCTGGATTTTGATGCTTGTTCCCTTTGCCATATTGGGGAAATTCTCTCCAATAATTCTCTCCAATATACCTTCTGCTCCCCTCTCTCTTTCTTCTTCTTCTGGAATCCCAATTATTCTAATGTTGTTTCGTCTTATGGTGTCACTTATCTCTTGAATTCTCCCCTCGTGGTCCAGTAGCTGTTTGTCCCTCTTTTGCTCAGCTTCTTTATTCTCTGTTATTTGGTCTTCTATATTGCTAATTCCTTCTTCTGCCTCATTTATCCTAGCAGTGAGAGCCTCCATTTTTGATTGCACCTCATTAATAGCTTTTTTTTAATTTCAACTTGGTTAGATTTTAGTTCTTTTATTTCTCCAGAAAGGGCTTTTATATCTCCTGAGAGTGTTTCTCTAATATCTTCCATGCCTTTTTCAAGCCCGGCTAGAACCTTGAGAATCATCATTCTGAACTCTAGATCTGACATATTACCAATGTCTGTATTGATTAGGTCCCTAGCCTTTGGTACTGCCTCTTGTTCTTTTTTTTTTTTGTGGTGATTTTTTCTGCCTTGTCATTTTGTCCAGATAAGAGTATATGAAGGAGCAAGTAAAATACTAAAAGGGTGGCAACAACCCCAGGAAAATATGCTTTAACCAAATCAGAAGAGATCCCAAATCGTGAGGGGGGAGAAAGGGGATTAAAAGAGGTTCAGAAAGAAAGAAAAAAAAATGAAACAATTAAAAGAAGAAAACGAATAGATAAGAGTATATGAAGGAGCAAGTAAAATACTAAAAGGGTGGCAACAACCCCAGGAAAATATGCTTTAACCAAATCAGAAGAGATCCCAAATCGTGAGGGGGGAGAAAGGGGATTAAAAGAGGTTCAGAAAGAAAGAAAAAAAAATGAAACAATTAAAAGAAGAAAACGAATAG